>NW_027311885.1:3067500-3125000 GCF_040954645.1 Diabrotica undecimpunctata
CACACACCCGCACACTCACACACACATACACTCTTGACCTCTCGACTCCTACCCATTAGCCGCCTCTTACAACAGGCAGGGCCTTCTTGCCACGGCCGTGTTCTTATCTCTGCGAGCCGACCGAACACACACACACTCACACACGCACACACACAAACACACGCACTTACACACATACAATCTTCACCTCTCGACTCCTACGCATTAGACGCCTCTTACGACAGGCAGGGACTTCTTGCCACGGCCGTGTTCTTATCTCTACAAGCCGAACGGACACACACACACGCACACACAAACACACGCACACAGGCACACACGCACACACGCACACGTACACGCACACGCACACACTCTCCACCTCTCGACTCTTATCCATTAGTCGCCTCTTAAGACAGGCAGGGCCTTCTTGCCTCGGCCGTATTCATATCTCTGCAAGCCAAACGGACACACACACACACAAATACACACACATACTCACACACGCACAAACACACGCACACACACAAAGACACATACACTCTTCACCTCTCGACTCCTATTCATTAGTCGCCTCTTACGAGAGGCAGGGACTTCTTGCTACGGCCGTGTTCTTATCTCTGCGAGCAGACCGGACACACACACTGACACACACACACATTCACACACACACTCACACACGTACGCACACACGCACACACACACACATACACTCTTCACCTCTCGACTCCTACCCATTATTCTCCTCTTACGACAGGCATGGACTTCTTGCCACGGCCGTGTTCTTATCTCTGCATGCCGAACGGACACACACACACACGCACACACACACACGCACACGCACACGCACACACTCTTCACCTCTCGACTCCTACCCATTATTCTCCTCTTACGACAGGCAGGGACTACTTGCCACGACCGTGTTCTTATCTCTGCAAGCCGAACGGACACACACATACAAACACACTCACACACACACGCACACACGCACGCACACACGCACACACACATACACTCACACAAACAAACACGCACATACGCACACACACATACATTCTTCACCTCTCGACTCCTACCTATTAATCGTCTCTCACGACAGGCAGGGTCTTCTTGCCTCGGCCGTATTCTTATCTCTGCAAGCCGAACGGACACACACACATACACACACGCTTACACACGCACACACACGCACACACGCACACACACATACACTCTTTACCTCTCGACTCCTACCCATTAGTCGCTTCTTACAACAGGCAGGGCCTTCTTGCTACTGCCATGTTCTTATCTCTGCAAGCCGAACGGACACACACATACACACACACTCACACACACACGCACACACACAAACACACTCACACACACACACACATACACTCTTAACCTCTCGACTCCTACCCATTAGTCGCCTCTTACGACATTCAGGGACTTCTTGCCACGGACGTATTCTTATCTCTGCAAGCCGAACGGACACACACACATACTCACACACGCACACACACGCACACACGCACACTCACACACACATACACTCTTCACCTCTCGACTCCTACCCATTAGTCGCCTCTTACGACAAGCAGGGCCTTCTTGCCACGGCGGTGTTCTTATCTCTGCAAGCCGAACGGACACACACACACACGCACACACAAACACACGCACACAGGCATACACGCACACACGCACACGCACACGCACACACTCTCCACCTCTCGACTCCTATCCATTAGTCGCCTCTTAAGACAGGCAGGGCCTTCTTGCCACAGACGTATTCCTATCTCTGCGAGCCGAACGGACACACACACACACACTTGCACACACACACACACACACACACACACACATACACGCTTTACCTCTCGACTCCTACCAATTAGTCGCTCCTTACAGCAAGCATGGCCTTCTTGTCACGGATATATTCTTATCTCTGCGAGCCTAAGGTATACACACACACATACACACACACACATACTCACACACACACGCACACACGCACACACACACACATACACTCTTCACCTCTCGACTCCTACCTATTAGTCGCCTCTTACGATAGGCAGGGCCTTCTTGCCTCGGTCGTGCTCTTATCTCTGCAAGCCGAACTAACACACACACATACTCACACACGCACACACACGCACACACGCATACACACATACACTCTTCACCTCTCGACTCCCACTTATTAGTCGCCCCTTACAAGAGGCAGGGCCTTCTTGCCTCGGCCGTATTCTTATCTCTGCAAGCCAAACAGACACACACACATACACACACACACGCACACACACGCACACACGCACACACACACACACACATACACTCTTCACCTCTCGACTCCTACCCATTATTCTCCTCTTTCGACAGGCAGGGACTTCTTGCCACGGCCGTGTTCTTATCTCTGCAAGACGAACGGACACACACACACATACTCACACACGCACACACGCACGCACGCACGCACACACACATACACTCACACACACACAAACACGCACACACGCACACACACATACATTCTTCAACTCTCGACTCCGACCTATTAGTCGCCTCTTACGACAGGCAGGGCCTTCTTGCCTTGGCCGTGTTCTTATCTCTGCAAGCCGAACGGACACACACACATACTCACACACGCACACACACACGCACACACGCACACACATACATACACTCTTCACCTCTCGACTCCTACCTATTAGCCGCCTCTTACGATAGGCAGGGCCTCATTGGCTCGGTCGTGTTCTTATTTCTGCAAGCCGAACTAACACACACACATACTCACACACGCACACACGCACGCACACACGCACACACACATACACTCACACACACAAACACGCACACACGCACACACACATCGATTCTTCACCTCTCGACTCCTACCTATTAGTCGGCTCTTACGACAGGCAGGGCCTTCTTGCCTTGGCCGTGTTCTTATCTCTGCAAGCCGAACGGACACACACATACTCACACACGCACACACACACGCACACACGCACACACACACATACACTCTTCACCTCTCGACTCCTACTTATTAGTCGCCCATTACAAGAGGCAGGGCCTTCTTGCCTCGGCCGTATTCTTATCTCTGCAAGCCAAACAGACACACACACACATACACACACACACACTTACACACGCACACACACGCACACGCACACGCACACACTCTCCACCTCTCGACTCCTATCCATTAGTCGCCTCTTAAGACAGGCAGGGCCTTCTTGCCACGGACGTATACCTATCTCTGCGAGCCGAACGGACACACACACACACACACACTTGCACACATACACACACACATACACGCTTCACCTCTCGACTCCTACCCATTAGTCGCTCCTTACAGCAAGCATGGCCTTTCTGCCACGGACGTATTCTTATCTCTGCGAGCCGAAGGGATACACACACACATACACACACACATACACACACACATACACACACATACTCACACACGCACGCACACACGCACACACACATACACTCACACACACACAAACACGCACACACGCACACACACATACATTCTTCACCTCTCGACTCCTACCTATTAGTCGCCTCTTACGATAGGCAGGGCCTTCTTGCCTCGGTCGTGCTCTTATCTCTGCAAGCCGAACGGACACACACACACATACACACACCCTCTCACACGCACACACACGCACATACGCACACACATATACACTCTTCACCACTCGACTCCTACCCATTAGTCGCCTCTTACGACAGGCAGGGCCTTCTTGCCACGGCCGTGTTCTTATGCCGACTGGACACACACACTCACACACACAAATACACACACACACTCACACACGCACACACACGCACACACGCACACTCACACACACATACACTCTTCACCTCTCGACTCCTACCCATTAGTCGCCTCTTACGACAGGCAGGGCCTTCTTGCCACGGCCGTGTTCTTATCTCTGCGAGCCGACTGGACACACACACACTCACACACACAAATACACACACACACTCACACACGCACACACACGCACACTCACATACACTTACTCACTCACTCACTTATCTCTGCAAGCCGAACGGACACATACACACTCACACACACACAAGCACGCACACACGCACACACACGCATACACACAAAAACACTTTTCACCTCTCGACTCCTACCAATTAGTCGCCACTTACGACAGGCAGGGCATTCTTGCCTCGGCCGTATTCTTATCTCTGCAAGCCGAACGGACACATACACACTCACACACACGCACGCACACACGCACACACACGCACACACACACACAAATACACTCTTCACCTCTCGACTCCTACCCATAAGTCGCCTCTTACGACAGGCATGGCCTTCTTGCCTCGGCCCTATTCTAATCTCTGCGAGCCGAATGGACACACACAAACATACACACACACACTTACACACGCAAAAACACACACACACCCACACACGCACACACTCACGTACCCTTTTCACCTCTCGACTCCTACCCATTATTCGCCTCTTACGACAGGCAGGGACTTCTTGCCTCGGCCGTATTATTATCTCTGCAAGCCAAACGGACACACACACACATACACACACATACTCACACACGCACAAACACACGCACACACACAAAGACACATAAACTCTTCACCTCTAGACTCCTATTCATTAGTCGCCTCTTACGACAGGCAGGGACTTCTTGCCACGGCCATGTTCTCATCTCTGCGAGCCGAACGGACACACACACACTCACACACACACAGGCACACACGCACACACACACGCACACACGCACACACACACAAATACACTCTTCACCTCTCGACTTCTACCCATTAGTCGCATCTTACGACAGGCACGGACTTATTGCCTCGGCCGTATTCTAATCTCTGCGAGCCGCACGGACACACACACACTGACACACACATATTCACACACACACTCACACACGTACGCACACACGCACACACACATATACACTCTTCACCTCTCGACTCCTACCCATTATTCTCCTCTTACGACAGGCAGGGACTTTTTGCCACGGCCGTGTTCTTATCTCTGCAAGCCGAACGGACACACACACGCACACACACACACGCACACGCAAACGCACACGCACACACTCTTCACCTCTCGACTCCTACCCATTATTCTCCTCTTACGACAGGCAGGGACTTCTTGCCACGGCCGTGTTCTTATCTCTGCAAGCCGAACGGACACACACATACACACACACTCACACACACACACGCACACACGCACGCACACATACACTCTTCACCTCTCGACTCCTACTTATTAGTCGCCCACTCTTCACCTCTCGACTCCTACCCATTATTCTCCTCTTACGACAGGCAGGGACTTCTTGCCACGGCCGTGTTCTTATCTCTGCAAGCCGAACGGACACACACATACACACACACACGCACACACGCACGCACACATGCACACACACATACACTCACACACACACAAACACGCACATACGCACACACACATACATTCTTCACCTCTCGACTCCTACCTATTAGTCGCCTCTTACGATAGACAGGGCCTTGTTGCCTCGGTCGTGTTCTTATTTCTGCAAGCCAAACTAACACACACACATACTCACACACGCACACACACACGCACACACGCACACACACATACACTTTTCACCTCTCGACTCCTACTTATTAGTCGCCCACTCTTCGCCTCTCGACTCCAATCCATTAGTCGCCCCGTACGATTTGCATCGCTTTCTTGCCACGGCTGTTTTCTTATCTCTGCAAGCTGAAGGGACACACACACATACATACACACACACTCACAAACACACACACACACACACACGCACGCACACACGCACACACACATACACTCACACACACACAAACACGCCCACACGCACACACACATACATTCTTCACCTCTCGACTCCTACCTATTAGTCGCCTCTTACGATAGGCAGGGCCTTCTTGCCTTGGCCGTGTTCTTATCACTGCAAGCCGAACGGACACACACACACATACTCACACACGCACACACACACGCACACACGCACACAAACATACACTCTTCACCTCTCGAGTCCTACCTATTAGTCGCCTCTTACGATAGGCAGGGCCTTTTTGCCTCAGTCGTGTTCTTATTTCTGCAAGCCGAACTAACACACACACATACTCACACACGCACACACACACGCACACACGCACACACACACATACACTCTTCACCTCTCGACTCCTACCAATTAGTCGCCTCTTACGATAGGCAGGGCCTTCTTGCCTTGGCCGTGTTCTTATCACTGCAAGCCGAACGGACACACACACATACTCACACACGCACACATACACGCACACACGCACACAAACATACACTCTTCACCTTTCGACTCCTAAATATTAGTCGCCTCTTACGATAGGCAGGGCCTTCTTGCCTCGGTCGTGTTCTTATTTCTGCAAGCCGAACTAACACACACACATACTCACACACGCAGACACACACGCACACACGCACACACACACATACACTCTTCACCTCTCGACTCCTACTTATTACTTGCCTCTTACGACAGGCAGGGCCTTCTTTCCACGGCTGTGTTCTTATCTCTGCGAGCCGACCGCACACACACACACTCACACACTCACATACACACACACATAAACACGCACGCACACGTACACGCACACACTCTCCATCTCTCGACTCCTATCCATTAGTCGCCTCTTACGACAGGCAGGGCCTTCTTGCTACGGACGTGTTCTTATCTCTGCGTGCCAAACGGACACACACACACACACACTCGCACACACACATACACACACATACACGCTTCACCTCTCGACTCCTACCCATTAGTCGCCTCTTACGACATTCAGGGACTTCTTGCCACGGCCGTGTTCTTATCTCTGCGAGCCGAACGGACACACACACACTCACACAAACACACGCACACACGCACACACGCACACACACGCACCCACACACACGCACACGCACACGCACACACTCTCCACCTCTCGACTCCTACCTTTTAGTCGCCTCTTACGAGAGGCAGGGCCTTCTTGCCCCGGCCGTATTCATATCTCTGCAAGCCGAACGGACACACACACTTATATACACACACTCACACACGCACAAACACACACACGCTCACACGCACACACACATACACTCTTCACCTCTCGACTCCTACCTTTTAGTCGCCTCTTACGATAAGCAGGGCCTTCTTGCCGCGGTCGTGTTCTCATCTCTGCAAGCCAAACTAACACACACACACACTCACACACGCCCACACACGCACACACGCACACACACATACACACACATACACGCTTCACCTCTCGACTCCTACCCATTAGTCGCCTCTTACGACATTCAGGGACTTCTTGCCACGGCCGTGTTCTTATCTCTGCGAGCCGAACGGACACACACAGACTCACACAAACACACGCACACACGCACACACACGCACCCACACACACGCACACGCACACGCACACACTCTCCACCTCTCGACTCCTATCCATTAGCCGCCTCTTAAGACAGGCAGGGCCTTCTTGCCACGGCCGTAATCCTATCTCTGCGAGCCGAGCGGACAAACACACACACTCACACACACACACACACACATACACTCTTCACCTCTCGACCCCTACCTTTTAGTCGCCTCTTACGAGAGGCAGGGCCTTCTTGCCCCGGCCGTATTCATATCTCTGCAAGCCGAACGGACACACACACTTATACACACACACTCACACACGCACAAACACACATACACGCACACACGCACACACACATACACTCTTCACCTATCGACTACTACCAATTAGTCGCTCCTTACAGCAAGCATGGCCTTTTTGCCACGGCCGTATTCTTATCTCTGCAAGCCGAACGGACACACACACATACTCACACACGCACACACACACGCACACACGCACACACACACATACACTCTTCACCTCTCGGCTCCTACTTATTACTCGCCTCTTACGACAGGCAGGGCCTTCTTGCCACGGCTGTGTTCTTATCTCTGCGAGCCGACCGCACACACACACACTCACACACTCACATACACACACACTTAAACACGCACGCACACGTACACGCACACACTCTCCACCTCTCGACTCCTATCCATTAGTCGCCTCTTACGACAGGCAGGGCCTTCTTGCTACGGACGTGTTCTTATCTCTGCGGGCCAAACGGACACACACACACACACTCGCACACACACATACACACACATACACGCTTTACCTCTCGACTCCTACCCATTAGTCGCCTCTTACGACATTCAGGGACTTCTTGCCACGGCCGTGTTCTTATCTCTGCGAGCCGAACGGACACACATACACTCACACACACACGCACACACGCACACACACGCACCCACACACACGCACACGCACACGCACACACTCTCCATCTCTCGACTAATATCCATTAGCCGCCTCTTAAGACAGGCAGGGCCTTCTTACCACGGCCGTAATCTTATCTCTGCGAGCCGAGCGGACAAAGACACACACTCACACACACACACATACACTCTTCACCTCTCGACCCCTACCTTTTAGTCGCCTCTTACGAGAGGCAGGGCCTTCTTGCCCCGGCAGTATTCATATCTCTGCAAGCCGAACGGACACACACACTTATACACACACACTCACACACGCACAAACACACACACGCACACACGCACACACACATACACTCTTCACCTCTCGACTCCTACCTTTTAGTCGCCTCTTACGATAAGCAGGGCCTTCTTGCCGCGGTCGTGTTCTCATCTCTGCAAGCCAAACTAACACACACACATACTCACACACGCACACACACGCACACACACACGCACACACGCACACACACACATACACTCTTGACCTCTCGACTCCTACTTATTAGTTGACCCTTACAAGAGGCAGGGCCTTCTGGCCTCGGCCGTATTCTTATCTCTGCAAGCCAAACGGACACACACACATACACACACACTCACACACGCCCACACACGCACACACGCACACACACACACACATACACTCTTCACCTCTCGACTCCTACCCATTATTCTCCTCTTACGACAGGCAGGGACTTCTTGCCACGGCCGTGTTCTTATCTCTGCAAGTCGAACGGACACACACACATACTCACACACGCACACACACACGCACACACGCACACACACACATACACTCTTCACCTCTCGACTCCTACCCATTATTCTCCTATTACGACAGGCAGGGACTTCTTGCCACGGCCGTGTTCTTATCTCTGCAAGCCGAACGGACACACACACACACACACACACAAACACACACACATACTCACACACGCACAAACACACGCACACACACAAAGACACATACACTCTTCACCTCTCGACTCCTATTCATTAGTCGCCTCTTACGACAGGCAGGGACTTCTTGCCACGGCCGTGTTCTTATCTCTGCAAGCCGAACGGTCACACACACACACGCACACACAAACACACGCACACAGGCACAAACGCACACACGCAAACGCACACGCACACGCACACACTCTCCACCTCTCGATTCCTATCCATTAGTCGCCTCTTAAGACAGGCAGGGCCTTCTTGCCACGGACGTATTTTTATCTCTGCGAGCCGAACGGACACACACACACACACGCACAGACAAACACACGCACACAGGCACACACGCACACACGCACACACGCACACGTACACGCACACGCACACACTCTCCACCGCTCGACTCCTACCCATTAGTCGTTTCTTACGACAGGCAGGGCCTTCTTGCCTCGGCCGTATTCTTATCTCTGCAAGCCAAACGGACACACACACACACACACAAACACACACACATACTCACACACGCACAAACACACGCACACACACAAAGACACATACACTCTTCACCTCTCGACTCCTATTCATTAGTCGCCTCTTACGACAGGCAGGGACTTCTTGCCACGGCCGTGTTCTTATCTCTGCAAGCCGAACGGACACACACACACACGCACACACAAACACACGCACACAGGCACAAACGCACACACGCAAACGCACACGCACACGCACACACTCTCCACCTCTCGATTCCTATCCATTAGTCGCCTCTTAAGACAGGCAGGGCCTTCTTGCCACGGACGTATTTTTATCTCTGCGAGCCGAACGGACACACACACACACGCACAGACAAACACACGCACACAGGCACACACGCACACACGCACACGTACACGCACACGCACACACTCTCCACCTCTCGACTCCTATCCATTAGTCGCCTCTTAAGACAGGCAGGGCCTTCTTGCCTCGGCCGTATTCTTATCTCTGCAAGCCAAACGGACACACACACATACACACACACTCACACACGCCCACACACGCACACACGCACACACACACACATACACTCTTCACCTCTCGACTCCTACCCATTATTCTCCTCTTACGACAGGCAGGGACTTCTTGCCACGGCCGTGTTCTTATCTCTGCAAACCGAACAGACACACACACATACTCACACACGCACACACACACGCACACACGCACACACACACATACACTCTTCACCTCTCGACTCCTACCCATTATTCTCCTATTACGACAGGCAGGGACTTCTTGCCACGGCCGTGTTCTTATCTCTGCAAGCCGAACGGACACACACACACACGCACACACACACACGCACACGCACACACTCTCCACCGCTCGACTCCTACCCATTAGTCGTTTCTTACGACAGGCAGGGCCTTCTTGCCTCGGCCGTATTCTTATCTCTGCAAGCCAAACGGACACACACACACACACAAACACACACACATACTCACACACGCACAATCACACGCACACACACAAAGACACATACACTCTTCACCTCTCGACTCCTATTCATTAGTCGCCTCTTACGACAGGCAGGGACTTTTTGCCACGGCCGTGTTCTTATCTCTGCAAGCCGAACGGACACACACACACACGCACACACAAACACACGCACACAGGCACAAACGCACACACGCAAACGCACACGCACACGCACACACTCTCCACCTCTCGATTCCTATCCATTAGTCGCCTCTTAAGACAGGCAGGGCCTTCTTGCCACGGACGTATTTTTATCTCTGCGAGCCGAACGGACACACACACACACGCACAGACAAACACACGCACACAGGCACACACGCACACGTACACGCACACGCACACACTCTCCACCTCTCGACTCCTATCCATTAGTCGCCTCTTAAGACAGGCAGGGCCTTCTTGCCTCGGCCGTATTCTTATCTCTGCGAACCGAATGGACACACACATACATACACACATACATTTACACACGCACAAACACACACACACCCACACACGCACACACACATACACATACACTATTCACCTCTCGACTCCTACCTATTAGTCGCCCCTTACAAGAGGCAGGGCCTTCTTGCCTCGGCCGTATTCTAATCTTTGCGAACCGAATGGACACACACATACATACAAACACATATTTACACACGCACAAACACACACACACCCACACACGCACACACACATACACATACACTCTTAACCTCTCGACTCCTACCCATTAGTCGCCTCTTACGACATTCAGGGACTTCTTGCCACGGACGTATTCTTATCTCTGCAAGCCGAACGGACACACACACATACTCACACACGCACACACACACGCACACACGTACACACACATACACTCTTCACCTCTCGACTCCTACCCATTAGTCGCCTCTTACGACAGGCAGGGCCTTCTTGCCACGGCCGTGTTCTCATTTCAGCGAGCCGACCGGACACACACACACGCACACACAAGCACACGCACACAGGCACAAACGCACACACGCAATCGCACACGCACACGCACACACTCTCCACCTCTCGACTCCTATCCATTAGTCGTCTCTTAAGACAGGCAGGGCCTTCTTGCAACGAACGCATTCTTATCTCTGCGAGCCGAACGGACACACACACACACACACACTCACACACAAACACACACACGCAAGCACAAATACACTATTCACCTCTCGACTTCTACCCATTATTCTCCTCTTACGACAGGCCTTCTTGCCACGGCCGTGTTCTTATCTCTGCAAGCCGAACGGACACACACACACACGCACACACAAACACACGCACACAGGCACACACACACACACGCGCGCACACACACATACACTCTTCACCTCTCGACTCCTATCCATTAGTCGCCTCTTAAGACAGGCAGGGTCTTCTTGCCTCGGCCGTATTCTTATCTCTGCAAGCCAAACGGACACACACACACATACACACAGACACATACACTCTTCACCTCTCGACTCCTACCCATTAGTCACCTCTTACGACAGGCATGGCCTTCTTGAAACCGCTGATTTCTTATCTCTGCGAGCCAAAGGGACACACATACACATACACACACACACACACACGCACACACGCACGCACACATACACTCTTCACCTCTCGACTCCTACCTATTAGTCGCCCCTTACAAGAGGCAGGGCCTTCTTGCCTCGGCCGTATTCTTATCTCTGCAAGCCAAACGGACACACACACACATACTCACACACGCACACACACACACGCACACACGCATACACACATACACTCTTCACCTCTCGTCTCCTACCTATTAGTCGCCCCTTACAAAAGGCAGGGTCTTCTTGCCTTGGCCGTATTCTTATATCTGCAATCCAAACGGACACACAAACATACACACACACTCACACACGCACACACACGCACACACGCACACACACACATATACACTCTTCAGCACTCGACTCCTACCCATTAGTCGCCTCTGACGACAGGCAGGGCCTTCTTGCCACGGCCGTGTTCTTATCTCTGCGAGCCTACTGGACACACACACACTTACACACACAAATACACACACACACTCACACACCACACACACGCACACACGCACACACACACATACACTCTTCACCTCTCGACTCCTACCTATTACTCGCCCCTTACGACAGGCAGGGCCTTCTTGCCTCGGCTGTATTCTTATCTCTGCAGGCCGAACGGACACACATACATACACACACACTCACACACGCACACACACACACACCCTCACACACACACACACACGCACACACACACATACACTCTTCACCTTTCGACTCCTACCCATTAGTCGCCTCCTACGACAGATAGGGCCTTCTTGCCACGGCCGTGTTTTTATCTCTGCGAGCCATACAGACACACACACACACTCACACACACACACACACACCTAAACTCTTCACCTCTCGACTCTTACCTATTACTCGCCCCTTACGACAGGCAGGGACTTCTTGCCTCGGCTGTGTTCTTATCTCTGCAAGCCGAACGGACACACATACATACACCCACACTCACACACGCACACACACATGCACACACACACACATACACTCTTCACCTCTCGACGCCTACCCATTAGTCGTCTCTTACGACAGGCAGGGCCTTTTTGCCACGGCCGTGTTCTTATCTTTGCGAGCCATACAGACACACATACACATTCACACACACACACACCTACACTCTTCACCTCTCGACTCCTACCTATTACTCGCACCTTACGACAGGCAGGGCCTTCTTGCCTCGGCTGTATTCTTACCTATGCAGGCCGAACGGACACACATACATACACACACACTCACACACGCACACACACACACACTCACACACACACGCACACACAGACACACACATACACTCTTCACCTCTCGACTCCTACCCATTAGTCGCCTCTTACGACAGGCAGGGCTTCTTGCCACGGCCGTATTCTTATCTCTGCGAGCCAACGGACACACACACACACTCACACACGCACACACGCACACACACACACACACATACACTCTTCACCTCTCGACGCCTACCCATTAGTCGTCTCTTACGACAGGCAGGGCCTTTTTGCCACGGCCGTGTTTTTACCTCTGCGAGCCATACAGACACACACACACACACACTCACAACCACACACACACACTCACAACCACACACACACACACCTAAACTCTTCTAAACGACAGGCAGGGCCTTCTTGCCACGGCTGTATTCTTATCTCTGCAAGCCGAACGGACACACACACACATACACTCACACACGCACACACACACACACTCACACACAGGTACACTTTTCAACTCGCGATTCCTACCCATTAGTTGCTCCTTACAGCAGGCATGGCCTTCTTGCCACGGCCGTATTCGTACCTCTGCGAGCAGAAGAGACACGCACACACACACACACACATACACATACACACACACACACACGCGCGCACACACACACATACACTCTTCACCTCTCGACTCCTACCCATTATTCTCCTCTTACGACAGGCAGAGCCTTTTTGCCACGGCCGTGTTCATATCTCTGCGAGCCGACCGGACACACACACACTGACACACACACACTCACACACACACTCACACACGCACGCACACACGCACACAAACACACACACATACACTCTTCACCTCTCGACTCCTACCCATTAGTCGCCTTTTACGACAGGCATGTCCTTCTTGCCTCGACCGTATTCTAATCTCTGCGAGCCGAACGGACACTTACATACATACACACACACACTTACAAACGCACAAACACACACACACGCACACACACATACACTCTTCACCTCTCGACTCCTACCCATTAGTCACCTCTTACGACAGGCAAGGCATTCTTGCCACCGCTGTTTTCTTTTCTCTGCGAGCCGAAGGGACACACATACACACACACACTCACAGACACACACACACGCACGCACACACGCACACACACATACACTCACACACACACGCACACACGCACACACACATACACTCTTCACCTCTCGATTCCTACCTATAAGTCGCCCCTTACAAGAGGCAGGGCCTTCTTGCCTTGGCCGTATTCTTATCTCTGCAAGCCTAACGGACACACACACATACACACACACACACACTCACACACGCAAACACACACGCACACACATACACACACACACATACACTCTTCACCTCTCGACTCCTACCCATTAGTCGCCTCTTACGTCAGGCAGGGCCTTCTTTCCTCGGCCGTGTTCTTATCTCTGCAAGCCGAACGGACACACACACATACTCACACACGCACACACACACGCACACACACATACACTCTTCACCCCTCGACTCCTACCTATTAGTCGCCCCTTACAAGAGGCAGGGCCTTCTTGCCTCGGCCGTATTCTTATCTCTGCAAGCCTAACTGACACACACATACACACACACACACTCACACACGCAAACACACACGCACACACACACACACACATACACTCTTCACCTCTCGACTCCTACCCATTAGTCGCCTCTTACGTCAGGAAGGGCCTTCTTTCCTCGGCCGTATTCTTATCTCTGTGAGCCGAAGAGACACACACACACACATACACACACACTCACACACACAAGCACGCACACACGCACACACACACGCGCACACACACACACAATTACACTCTTCACCTCTCGACTCCTACTCATTAGTCGCCTCTTACGACAAGCATGGCCTTCTTGCCACCGCTGTTTTCCTATCTCTGCGAGCCGAAGGGACACACACATACACACACACTCACACACACACGCACGCACACATACATTCTTCACCTCTCGACTCCTACCCATTAGTCGCCCATTACGACAGGCATGGCCTTCTTGCCACCGCTGTTTTCTTATCTCTGTGAGCCGAAGGGACACACACATACACACACACTCACACACACACACACACATACACTTTTCACCTCTCGACTCCTACCCATTAGTCACCTCTTACGACAGGCATGGCCTTCTTGAAACCGCTGATTTCTTATCTCTGCGAGCCGAAGGGACACACATACACATACACACACACTCACACACACACGCACACACGCACGCACACATACACTCTTCACCTCTCGACTCCTACCCATTAGTCGCCCCTTACGACAGGCATGTCCTTCTTGCCACCGCTGTTTTCTTATCTCTGCGAGCCGAAGGGACACACACACAAACATACACACACACACACTCACACACACACACACACACACACACACGAACACACACGCACACACACATACACTCACACACACACACGCACACACACATACACTCTTCACCTCTCGACTCCTACCTATTAGTCGCCCCTTACAAGAGGCAGGGCCTTCTTGCCTCGGCCCTATTCTTATCTCTGCAAGCCAAACGGACACACACACATACTCACACACGCACACACACACGCACACACGCATACACACATACACTCTTCACCTCTCGTCTCCTACCTATTAGTCGCCCCTTACAAAAGGCAGGGTCTTCTTGCCTTGGCCGTATTCTTATCTCTGCAATCCAAACGGACACACAAACATACACACACACTCACACACGCACACACACGCACACACGCACACACACACATATACACTCTTCACCTCTCGACTCCTACCTATTAGTCGCCCCTTACAAGAGGCAGGGCCTTCTTGCCTCGGCCCTATTCTTATCTCTGCAAGCCAAACGGACACACACACATACTCACACACGCACACACACACGCACACACGCATACACACATACACTCTTCACCTCTCGTCTCCTACCTATTAGTCGCCCCTTACAAAAGGCAGGGTCTTCTTGCCTTGGCCGTATTCTTATCTCTGCAATCCAAACGGACACACAAACATACACACACACTCACACACGCACACACACGCACACACGCACACACACACATATACACTCTTCACCACTCGACTCCTACCCATAAGTCGCCTCTTACGACAGGCAGGGCCTTCTTGCCACGGCCGTGTTCTTATCTCTGCGAGCCTACTGGACACACACACACACACTCACACAAGCACACACACGCACACACGCAGACGCACAGACACACACATACACTCTTCACCTCTCGACTTCTACCCATTAGTCACCGCTTACGACAGGCAGCGCTTTCTTGGCACGGACGTGTTCTTATCTCTGCGAGCCGACCGGACACACACACACTCACACACGCACACACACACGCACACAAGCACACACACACACATACACTCTTCACCTCTCGACTCCTACCAATTAGTCGCCACTTACGACAGGCAGGGCCTTCTTGCCTCGGCCATAAGCTTATCTCTGCAAGCCGAACGGACACACACACACTCACACACACACGCACGCACACACGCACACACACGCACACACACACACAAATACACTCTTCACCTCTCGACTCCTACCCATTAGTCGCCTCTTACGACAGGCATGGCCTTCTTGCCTCGGCCGTATTCTAATCTCTGAGAGCCGAATGGACACACACATACATACACACACACACACGCACAAACTCACACACACACCCACACACGCACACACACATACACTATTCACCTCTCGACTTCTACCTATTAGTCGCCCCATACAAGAGGCAGGGCCTTCTTGCCTCGGCCGTATTCTTATCTCTGCAAGCCAAACAGACACACACACATACACACACACTTACACACGCACACACACGCACACGCCTCTTACGACAGGCAGGGCCTTCTTGCCACGGCCGTGTTCTTATCTCTGCGAGCCGACTGGACACACACACTCACACACACAAATACACACACACACTCACACACGCACACACACGCACACACGCACACTCACACACACATACACTCTTCACCTCTCGACTCCTACCCATTAGTCGCCTCTTACGACAAGCAGGGCCTTCTTGCCACGGCGGTGTTCTTATCTCTGCAAGCCGAATGGACACACACACACGCACACACAAACACACGCTCACAGGCATACACGCACACACGCACACGCACACGCACACACTCCAAACCTCTCGACTCCTATCCATTAGTCGCCTCTTAAGACAGGCAGGGCCTTCTTGCCACAGACGTATTTCTATCTCTGCGAGCCGAACGGACACACACACACACTTGCACACACACACACACACACACACACACATACACGCTTCACATCTCGACTCCTACCAATTAGTCGCTCCTTACAGCAAGCATGGCCTTCTTGCCACGGACGTATTCTTATCTCTGCGAGCCAAAGGTATACACACACACATATACACACACATACTCACACACACACTCACACACGCACACACACACACACAATCTTCACCTCTCGACTCTACCCATTAGTCGCCTCTTACGACAGGCATGGCCTTCTTGTCACGGCTGTATTTTTATCTCTGCGAGCAGAAGGGACACACACACATACACACACATACACACACACACATTCACACACACACGCACGCACACATACACTCTTCACCTCTCGACTCCTACCCATTAGTCGCTCCTTAAGACTGGCAAGGCCTTCTTGCCACGGCTGTTTTCTTATCTCTGCGAGACGACCGGACACACACACACTCACACAAGCACACACACGCACACACGCACACACACACACACACATACACTCTTCACCTCTCGACTTCTACCCATTAGTCACCGCTTACGACAGGCAGGGCCTTCTTGGCACGGACGTGTTCTTATCTCTGCGAGCCGACCGGACACACACACACTCACACACGCACACACACACGCACACACGCACACACACACACATACACTCTTCACCTCTCGACTCCTACCCATTAGTCGCCTCTTACGACAGGCAGGGCCTTCTTGCCACTGCCGTGTTCTTATCTCTGCGAGCCTACTGGACACACACACACTCACACACACAAATACACACACACACTCACACACGCACACACACGCAGACGCACACACACACACACATACACTCTTCACCTCTCGACTTCTACCCATTAGTCACCGCTTACGACAGGCAGGGCTTTCTTGGCACGGACGTGTTCTTATCTCTGCAAGCCGAACGGACACACACACACTCACACACACACGCACGCACACACGCACACACACGCACACACACACACACACCAATACACTCTTCACCTCTCGACTCCTACCCATTAGTCGCCTCTTACGACAGGCATGGCCTTCTTGCCTCGGCCGTATTCTAATCTCTGCGAGCCGAATGGACACACACATACATACACACACACTTACACACGCACAAACACACACACACACCTACACACGCACACATACATACACTATTCACCTCTCGACTCCTACCTATTAGTCGCCCCATACAAGAGGCAGGGCCTTCTTGCCTTGGCTGTATTCTTATCTCTGCAAGCCAAACAGACACACACACATACACACACACTTACACACGCACACACACGCACACGCCTCTTACGACAGGCAGGGCCCTCTTGCCACGGCCGTGTTCTTATCTCTGCGAGCCGACTGGACACACACACTCACACACACAAATACACACACACACTCACACACGCACACACACGCACACATGCAAACACACACATACACTCTTCACCTCTCGACTCCTACCCATTAGTCGCCTCTTACGACAGGCAGGGCCTTCTTGCCACGGCCGTGTTCTTATCTCTGCGAGACGACCGGACACACACACACACTCACACAAGCACACACACGCACACACGCAGACGCACACACACACACATACACTCTTCACCTCTCGACTTCTACCCATTAGTCACCGCTTACGACAGGCAGGGCTTTCTTGGCACGGACGTGTTCTTATCTCTGCAAGCCGAACGGACACACACACACACGCACACACAAACACACGCTCACAGGCATACACGCACACACGCACACACACACGCACACACACACACACATACACGCTTCACCTCTCGACTCCTACCAATTAGTCGCTCCTTACAGCAAGCATGGCCTTCTTGCCACGGACGTATTCTTATCTCTGCGAGCCAAAGGTATACACACACACATACACACACACATACTCACACACACACGCACACACGCACACACACACACAATCTTCACCTCTCGACTCCTACCCATTAGTCGCCTCTCACGACAGGCATGGCCTTCTTGTCACGGCTGTATTTTTATCTCTGCGAGCAGAAGGGACATACACACATACACACACATACACACACACATTCACACACACACGCACGCACACATACACTCTTCACCTCTCGACTTCTACCCATTAGTCGCCCCTTAAGACTGGCATAGCCTTCTTGCCACGGCTGTTTTAATATCTCTGTGAGACGACCGGACACACACACACACTCACACAAGCACACACACGCACACACGCACACACACACACACATACACTCTTCACCTCTCGACTTCTACCCATTAGTCACCGCTTACGACAGGCAGGGCCTTCTTGGCACGGACGTGTTCTTATCTCTGCGAGACGACCGGACACACACACTCTCACACAAGCACACACACGCACACACGCACACACATACACATACACTCTTCACCTCTCGACTTCTACCCATTAGTCACCGCTTACGACAGGCAGGGCCTTCTTGGCACGGACGTGTTCTTATCTCTGCGAGCCGACTGGACACACACACTCACACACACAAATACACACACACACTCACACACGCACACACACGCACACACGCACACACATACACATACACTCTTCACCTCTCGACTTCTACCCATTAGTCACCGCTTACGATAGGCAGGGCCTTCTTGGCACGGACGTGTTCTTATCTCTGCGAGACGACCGGACACACACACTCTCACACAAGCACACACACGCACACACGCACACACACACACATACACTCTTCACCTCTCGACTTCTACCCATTAGTCACCGCTTACGACAGGCAGGGCCTTCTTGGCACGGACGTGTTCTTATCTCTGCGAGCCGACTGGACACACACTCACACACACAAATACACACACACACTCACACACGCACACACACGCACACACGCACACTCACACACACATACACTCTTCACCTCTCGACTCCTACCCATTAGTCGCCTCTTACGACAAGCAGGGCCTTCTTGCCAAGGCGGTGTTCTTATCTCTGCAAGCCGAACGGACACACACACACGCACACACAAACACACGCCCACAGGCATACACGCACACACTCTCCACCTCTCGACTCCTATCCATTAGTCGCCTTTTAAGACAGGCAGGGCCTTCTTGCCACAGACGTATTCCTATCCCTGCGAGCCGAACGGACACACACACACACTTGCACACACACACACACACATACACGCTTCACCTCTCGACTCCTACCCATTAGTCGCCTCTTACGACAGGCAGGGCTTCTTGCCACGGCCGTATTCTTATCTCTGCGAGCCGAACGGACAGACACACACACACTCACACACCCACACACGCACACACACACACACACATACACTTTTCACCTCTCGACTCCTACCCATGAGTCGTCTCTTACGACAGGCAGGGCCTTTTTGCCACGGCCGTGTTTTTTACCTCTGCGAGCCATACACACACACACACACACACTCACAACCACACACACACCTAAACTCTTCTAAACGACAGGCAGGGCCTTCTTGCCACGGCTGTATTCTTATCTCTGCAAGTCGAACGGACACACACACACATACACTCACACACGCACACACACACACACTCACACACAGGTACACTCTTCAACTCGCGATTCCTACCCATTAGTTGCTCCTTACAGCAGGCATGGCCTTCTTGCCACGGCCGTATTCGTACCTCTGCGAGCAGAAGAGACACGCACACACACACACATACACATACACACACACGCGCGCGCACACACACACATACACTCTTCACCTCTCGACTCCTACCCATTATTCTCCTCTTACGACAGGCAGAGCCTTCTTGCCACGGCCGTGTTCATATCTCTGCGAGCCGACCGGACACACACACACACTGACAAACACACACTCACACACACACTCACACACGCACGCACACACGCACACAAACACACACACATACACTCTTCACCTCTCGACTCCTACCCATTATTCTGCTCTTACGACAGGCAGGGCCTTCTTGCCACGGACGTATTCTTATCTCTGCGAGCCGAACGGACACACACACACACACACTCGCACACACACACACACACATACACGCTTCACCTCTCGACTCCTACCCATTAGTCGCCTCTTACGACATTCATTGACTTTTTGCCACGGCCGTGTTCTTATCTCTGCGAGCCGAACGGACACACACACAAGCACACACACACGCACACACGCACACGCACACACTTTCCACCTCTCGACTCCTATCCATTAGTCGCCTCTTAAGACAGGCAGGGCATTCTTGCCACGGCCGTATTTTTATCTCTGCGAGCCGAGCGGACACACACACCCATACACACACACTCACATTCGCACAAACACACACACACGCACACACACATACACTCTTCACCTCTCGTCTCCTACCTATTAGTCGCCCCTTACAAAAGGCAGGGTCTTCTTGCCTTGGCCGTATTCTTATCTCTGCAATCCAAACGGACACACAAACATACACACACACTCACACACGCACACACACGCACACACGCACACACACACATATACACTCTTCACCTCTCGACTCCTACCTATTAGTCGCCCCTTACAAGAGGCAGGGCCTTCTTGCCTCGGCCCTATTCTTATCTCTGCAAGCCAAACGGACACACACACATACTCACACACGCACACACACACGCACACACGCATACACACATACACTCTTCACCTCTCGTCTCCTACCTATTAGTCGCCCCTTACAAAAGGCAGGGTCTTCTTGCCTTGGCCGTATTCTTATCTCTGCAATCCAAACGGACACACAAACATACACACACACTCACACACGCACACACACGCACACACGCACACACACATATACACTCTTCACCACTCGACTCCTACCCATAAGTCGCCTCTTACGACAGGCAGGGCCTTCTTGCCACGGCCGTGTTCTTATCTCTGCGAGCCTACTGGACACACACACACACACACTCACACAAGCACACACACGCACACACGCAGACGCACAGACACACACATACACTCTTCACCTCTCGACTTCTACTCATTAGTCACCGCTTACGACAGGCAGCGCTTTCTTGGCACGGACGTGTTCATATCTCTGCGAGCCGACCGGACACACACACACTCACACACGCACACACACACGCACACAAGCACACACACACACACATACACTCTTCACCTCTCGACTCCTACCAATTAGTCGCCACTTACGACAGGCAGGGCCTTCTTGCCTCGGCCATAAGCTTATCTCTGCAAGCCGAACGGACACACACACACTCACACACACACGCACGCACACACGCACACACACGCACACACACGCACACACACACACAAATACACTCTTCACCTCTCGACTCCTACCCATTAGTCGCCTCTTACGACAGGCATGGCCTTCTTGCCTCGGCCGTATTCTAATCTCTGAGAGCCGAATGGACACACACATACATACACACACACACACGCACAAACACACACACACACCCACACACGCACACACACATACACTATTCACCTCTCGACTTCTACCTATTAGTCGCCCCATACAAGAGGCAGGGCCTTCTTGCCTCGGCCGTATTCTTATCTCTGCAAGCCAAACAGACACACACACATACACACACACTTACACACGCACACACACGCACACGCCTCTTACGACAGGCAGGGCCTTCTTGCCACGGCCGTGTTCTTATCTCTGCGAGCCGACTGGACACACACACTCACACACACAAATACACACACACACTCACACACGCACACACACGCACACACGCACACTCACACACATACACTCTTCACCTCTCGACTCCTACCCATTAGTCGCCTCTTACGACAAGCAGGGCCTTCTTGCCACGGCGGTGTTCTTATCTCTGCAAGCCGAATGGACACACACACACACGCACACACAAACACACGCTCACAGGCATACACGCACACACGCACACGCACACGCACACACTCCAAACCTCTCGACTCCTATCCATTAGTCGCCTCTTAAGACAGGCAGGGCCTTCTTGCCACAGACGTATTTCTATCTCTGCGAGCCGAACGGACACACACACACACTTGCACACACACACACACACACACACACACACATACACGCTTCACATCTCGACTCCTACCAATTAGTCGCTCCTTACAGCAAGCATGGCCTTCTTGCCACGGACGTATTCTTATCTCTGCGAGCCAAAGGTATACACACACACATATACACACACATACTCACACACACACGCACACACGCACACACACACACACAATCTTCACCTCTCGACTCCTACCCATTAGTCGCCTCTTACGACAGGCATGGCCTTCTTGTCACGGCTGTATTTTTATCTCTGCGAGCAGAAGGGACACACACACATACACACACATACACACACACACATTCACACACACACGCACGCACACATACACTCTTCACCTCTCGACTCCTACCCATTAGTCGCTCCTTAAGACTGGCAAGGCCTTCTTGCCACGGCTGTTTTCTTATCTCTGCGAGACGACCGGACACACACACACTCACACAAGCACACACACGCACACACGCACACACACACACACACATACACTCTTCACCTCTCGACTTCTACCCATTAGTCACCGCTTACGACAGGCAGGGCCTTCTTGGCACGGACGTGTTCTTATCTCTGCGAGCCGACCGGACACACACACACTCACACACGCACACACACACGCACACACGCACACACACACACATACACTCTTCACCTCTCGACTCCTACCAATTAGTCGCCACTTACGACAGGCAGGGCCTTCTTGCCTCGGCCGTAAGCTTATCTCTGCAAGCTGAACGGACACACACACTCACACACACAAGCACGCACACACGCACACACACACGCGCACACAATCACACAATTACACTCTTCACCTCTCGACTCCTACCCATTAGTCGCCTCTTACGACAGGCAGGGCCTTCTTGCCACTGCCGTGTTCTTATCTCTGCGAGCCTACTGGACACACACACACTCACACACACAAATACACACACACACTCACACACGCACACACAAGCAGACGCACACACACACACATACACTCTTCACCTCTCGACTTCTACCCATTAGTCACCGCTTACGACAGGCAGGGCTTTCTTGGCACGGACGTGTTCTTATCTCTGCAAGCCGAACGGACACACACACACTCACACACACACGCACGCACACACGCACACACACGCACACACACACACACCAATACACTCTTCACCTCTCGACTCCTACCCATTAGTCGCCTCTTACGACAGGCATGGCCTTCTTGCCTCGGCCGTATTCTAATCTCTGCGAGCCGAATGGACACACACATACATACACACACACTTACACACGCACAAACACACACACACACACCTACACACGCACACATACATACACTATTCACCTCTCGACTCCTACCTATTAGTCGCCCCATACAAGAGGCAGGGCCTTCTTGCCTTGGCTGTATTCTTATCTCTGCAAGCCAAACAGACACACACACATACACACACACTTACACACGCACACACACGCACACGCCTCTTACGACAGGCAGGGCCCTCTTGCCACGGCCGTGTTCTTATCTCTGCGAGCCGACTGGACACACACACTCACACACACAAATACACACACACACTCACACACGCACACACACGCACACATGCAAACACACACATACACTCTTCACCTCTCGAATCCTACCCATTAGTCGCCTCTTACGACAGGCAGGGCCTTCTTGCCACGGCCGTGTTCTTATCTCTGCGAGACGACCGGACACACACACACACTCACACAAGCACACACACGCACACACGCAGACGCACACACACACACATACACTCTTCACCTCTCGACTTCTACCCATTAGTCACCGCTTACGACAGGCAGGGCTTTCTTGGCACGGACGTGTTCTTATCTCTGCAAGCCGAACGGACACACACACACACGCACACACAAACACACGCTCACAGGCATACACGCACACACGCACACACACACGCACACACACACACACACACACATACACGCTTCACCTCTCGACTCCTACCAATTAGTCGCTCCTTACAGCAAGCATGGCCTTCTTGCCACGGACGTATTCTTATCTCTGCGAGCCAAAGGTATACACACACACATACACACACACACATACTCACACACACACTCACACACGCACACACACGCACACACGCACACTCACACACACATACACTCTTCACCTCTCGAGTTCTACCCATTAGTCACCGCTTACGACAGGCAGGGCCTTCTTGGCACGGACGTGTTCTTATCTCTGCGAGACGACCGGACACACACACTCTCACACAAGCACACACACGCACACACGCACACACATACACATACACTCTTCACCTCTCGACTTCTACCCATTAGTCACCGCTTACGACAGGCAGGGCCTTCTTGGCACGGACGTGTTCTTATCTCTGCGAGCCGACTGGACACACACACTCACACACACAAATACACACACACACTCACACACGCACACACACGCACACACGCACACACATACACATACACTCTTCACCTCTCGACTTCTACCCATTAGTCACCGCTTACGATAGGCAGGGCCTTCTTGGCACGGACGTGTTCTTATCTCTGCGAGACGACCGGACACACACACTCTCACACAAGCACACACACGCACACACGCACACACATACACATACACTCTTCACCTCTCGACTTCTACCCATTAGTCACCGCTTACGACAGGCAGGGCCTTCTTGGCACGGACGTGTTCTTATCTCTGCGAGACGACCGGACACACACACTCTCACACAAGCACACACACGCACACACGCACACACACACACATACACTCTTCACCTCTCGACTTCTACCCATTAGTCACCGCTTACGACAGGCAGGGCCTTCTTGGCACGGACGTGTTCTTATCTCTGCGAGCCGACTGGACACACACACTCACACACACAAATACACACACACACTCACACACGCACACACACGCACACACGCACACTCACACACACATACACTCTTCTCCTCTCGACTCCTACCCATTAGTCGCCTCTTACGTCAAGCAGGGCCTTCTTGCCAAGGCGGTGTTCTTATCTCTGCAAGCCGAACGGACACACACACACGCACACACAAACACACGCCCACAGGCATACACGCACACACTCTCCACCTCTCGACTCCTATCCATTAGTCGCCTTTTAAGACAGGCAGGGCCTTCTTGCCACAGACGTATTCCTATCCCTGCGAGCCGAACGGACACACACACACACTTGCACACACACACACACACATACACGCTTCACCTCTCGACTCCTACCCATTAGTCGCCTCTTACGACAGGCAGGGCTTCTTGCCACGGCCGTATTCTAATCTCTGCGAGCCGAACGGACAGACACACACACACTCACACACCCACACACGCACACACACACACACACACACATACACTTTTCACCTCTCGACTCCTACCCATTAGTCGTCTCTTACGACAGGCAGGGCCTTTTTGCCACGGCCGTGTTTTTACCTCTGCGAGCCATACACACACACACACACACAATCACAACCACACACACACCTAAACTCTTCTAAACGACAGGCAGGGCCTTCTTGCCACGGCTGTATTCTTATCTCTGCAAGTCGAACGGACACACACACACATACACTCACACACGCACACACACACACACTCACACACAGGTACACTCTTCAACTCGCGATTCCTACCCATTAGTTGCTCCTTACAGCAGGCATGGCCTTCTTGCCACGGCCGTATTCGTACCTCTGCGAGCAGAAGAGACACGCACACACACACACATACACATACACACACACGCGCGCGCACACACACACATACACTCTTCACCTCTCGACTCCTACCCATTATTCTCCTCTTACGACAGGCAGAGCCTTCTTGCCACGGCCGTGTTCATATCTCTGCGAGCCGACCGGACACACACACACACTGACAAACACACACTCACACACACACTCACACACGCACGCACACACGCACACAAACACACACACATACACTCTTCACCTCTCGACTCCTACCCATTATTCTGCTCTTACGACAGGCAGGGCCTTCTTGCCACGGACGTATTCTTATCTCTGCGAGCCGAACGGACACTTACATACATACACACACACTGACAAACACACACTCACACACACACTCACACACGCACGCACACACGCACACAAACACACACACATACACTCTTCACCTCTCGACTCCTACCCATTATTCTCCTCTTACGACAGGCAGAGCCTTCTTGCCACGGCCGTGTTCATATCTCTGCGAGCCGACCGGACACACACACACACTGACAAACACACACTCACACACACACTCACACACGCACGCACACACGCACACAAACACACACACATACACTCTTCACCTCTCGACTCCTACCCATTATTCTGCTCTTACGACAGGCAGGGCCTTCTTGCCACGGCTGTATTCTTATCTCTGCAAGTCGAACGGACACACACACACATACACTCACACACGCACACACACACACACTCACACACAGGTACACTCTTCAACTCGCGATTCCTACCCATTAGTTGCTCCTTACAGCAGGCATGGCCTTCTTGCCACGGCCGTATTCGTACCTCTGCGAGCAGAAGAGACACGCACACACACACACATACACATACACACACACGCGCGCGCACACACACACATACACTCTTCACCTCTCGACTCCTACCCATTATTCTCCTCTTACGACAGGCAGAGCCTTCTTGCCACGGCCGTGTTCATATCTCTGCGAGCCGAACGGACACACACACACACACACTCGCACACACACACACACATACACGCTTCACCTCTCGACTCCTACCCATTAGTCGCCTCTTACGACATTCATTGACTTTTTGCCACGGCCGTGTTCTTATCTCTGCGAGCCGAACGGACACACACACAAGCACACACACACGCACACACGCACACGCACACACTTTCCACCTCTCGACTCCTATCCATTAGTCGCCTCTTAAGACAGGCAGGGCATTCTTGCCACGGCCGTATTTTTATCTCTGCGAGCCGAGCGGACACACACACCCATACACACACACTCACATTCGCACAAACACACACACACGCACACACACACATACACTCTTCACCTCTCGACTCCTACCCATTAGTCGCCTTTTACGAGAGGCATGTCCTTCTTGCCTCGACCGTATTCTAATCTCTGCGAGCCGAACGGACACTTACATACATACACACACACTTACAAACGCACGAACACACACACACGCACACACATACACTCTTCACCTCTCGACTCCTACCCATTAGTCACCTCTTACGACAGGCATGGCATTCTTGCCACCGCTGTTTTCTTTTCTCTGCGAGCCAAAGGGACACACATACACACACACACACTCACAGACACACACACACGCACGCACACACGCACACACTAATACACTTACACACACACACAATCACGCACACACGCACACACACATACACTCTTCACCTCTCGATTCCTACCTATTAGTCGCCCCTTACAAGAGGCAGGGCCTTCTTGCCTTGGCCGTATTCTTATCTCTGCAAGCCTAACGGACACACACACATACACACACACACTCACACACGCAAACACACACGCACACACACACACACACATACACTCTTCACCTCTCGACTCCTACCCATTAGTCACCTCTTACGTCAGGCAGGGCCTTCTTTCCTTGGCCGTGTTCTTATCTCTGCAAGCCGAACGGACACACACACATACACACACACACACACACACACATACACTCTTCACCTCTCGATTCCTACACATTAGTCGCCCCTTACAAGAGGCAGGGCCTTCTTGCCTTGGCCGTATTCTTATCTCTGCAAGCCTAACGGACACACACACATACACACACACACTCACACACGCAAACACACACGCACACACACACACACACATACACTCTTCACCTTTCGACTCCTACCCAGTAGTCGCCACTTACGACAGGCAGGGCCTTCTTGCCCCGGCCGTATTCTTATCTCTGCAAGCTGAACGGACACACACAATCACACACACAAGCACGCACACACGCACACACACACGCGCACACACACACACACAATTACACTCTTCACCTCTCGACTCCTACCCATTAGTCGCCTCTTACGACAAGCATGGCCTTCTTGCCACCGCTGTTTTCTTATCTCTGCGAGACGAAGGGACACACACACACATACACACACACACTCACACACACACGCGCACAAACGCACGCACACATACATTCTTCACCTCTCGACTCCTACCCATTAGTCGCCCATTACGACAGGCATGGCCTTCTTGCCACCGCTGTTTTCTTATCTCTGCGAGCCGAAGGGACACACACATACACACACACTCACACACACACGCACGCACACATACACTTTTCACCTCTCGACTCCTACCCATTAGTCGCCTCTTACGACAGGCAGAGCCTTCTTGCCACGGCCGTGTTCTTATCTCTGCGAGCCAACCGGACACACACACTCACACACACACGCGCACAAACGCACGCACACATACATTCTTCACCTCTCGACTCCTACCCATTAGTCGCCCATTACGACAGGCATGGCCTTCTTGCCACCGCTGTTTTCTTATCTCTGCGAGCCGAAGGGACACACACACATACACACACACTCACACACACACACGCACGCACACATACACTTTTCACCTCTCGACTCCTACCCATTAGTCACCTCTTACGACAGGCATGTCCTTCTTGCCACCGCTGTTTTCTTATCTATGCGAGCCGAAGGGACACACACACAAACATACACACACACACACTCACACACACACACACACACGAACACACACGCACACACACATACACTCACACACACACACGCACACACACATACACTCTTCACCTCTCGACTCCTACCTATTAGTCGCCCCTTACAAGAGGCAGGGCCTTCTTGCCTCGGCCGTATTCTTATCTCTGCAAGCCAAACGGACACACACACATACTCACACACGCACACACAGACGCACACACGCATACACACATACACTCTTCACCTCTCGTCTCCTACCTATTAGTCGCCCCTTGCAAAAGGCAGGGTCTTCTTGCCTTGGCCGTATTCTTATCTCTGCAAGCCAAACGGACACACAAACATACACACACACTCACACACGCACACACACGCACACACGCACACACACACATATACACTCTTCACCACTCGACTCCTACCTATTAGTCGCCCCTTACAAGAGGCAGGGCCTTCTTGCCTCGGCCGTATTCTTATCTCTGCAAGCCAAACGGACACACACACATACTCACACACGCACACTCACACACACACACACGCACACACACATACACTCTTCACCTCTCGACTCCTACCCATTAGTCGCCCCTTACAAGAGGCAGGGCCTTCTTGCCTCGGCCGTATTCTTATCTCTGCAAGCCAAACGGACACACAAACATACACACACACTCACACACGCACACACACGGACACACGCACACACACACATATACACTCTTCACCACTCGACTCCTACTCATTAGTCGCCTCTTAGGACAGGCAGGGCCTTCTTGCCACGGCCGTGTTCTTATCTCTGCGAGCCTACTGGACACACACACACTCACACACACAGATACACACACACACTCACACACCACACACACGCACGCACGCACACACACACATACACTCTTCACCTCTCGACTCCTACCCATTAGTTGCCTCTTTCGACAGGCAGGGCCTTTTTTGCCACGGCCGTGTTCTTATCTTTGCGAGACGACCGGACACACACACACAATTACACAAGCACACACACGCACACACGCACACACGCACACACACACATACACTCTTCACCTCTCGACTCCTACCTATTACTCGCCCCTTACGACAGGCAGGGCCTTCTTGCCTCGGCTGTATTCTTATCTCTGCAGGCCGAACGGACACACATACATACACACACACTCACACACGCACACACACACACACTCACACACACACACACACGCACACACACACACACATACACTCTTCACCTTTCGACTCCTACCCATTAGTCGCCTCCTACGACAGGCAGGGCCTTCTTGCCACGGCCGTATTCTTATCTCTGCGAGTCGAACGGACACACACACACACTCACACACGCACACACGCACACACACACACACATACACTCTTCACCTCTCGACTCTTACCTATTACTCGCCCCTTACGACAGGCAGGGCCTTCTTGCCTCGGCTGTGTTCTTATCTCTGCAAGCCGAACGGACACACATACATACACACACTCACACACGCACACACACATGCACACAGAGACACACACATAAACTCTTCACCTCTCTACTCCTACCCATTAGTCGCCTCTTTCGACAGGCAGGGCCTTTTTGCCACGGCCGTGTTCTTATCTTTGCGAGCCATACAGACACACATACACACTCACACACACACACCTACCCTCTTCACCTCTCGACTCCTACCTATTACTCGCACCTTACGACAGGCAGGGCCTTCTTGCCTCGGCTGTATTCTTATCTCTGCAGGCCGAACGGACATACATACATACACACACACTCACACACGCACACACACACACACTCACACACACACGCACACACACACACACACACATACACTCTTCACCTCTCGACTCCTACCCATTAGTCGCCTCTTACGACAGGCAGGGCTTTTTTGCCACGGCCGTGTTTTTACCTCTGCGAGCCATACAGACACACACACACACACACACTCACAACCACACACACACACCTAAACTCTTCTAAACGACAGGCAGGGCTTCTTGCCACGGCCGTATTCTTATCTCTGCGAGCCGAACGGACACACACACACACACTCACACACGCACACACGCACTCATACACACACATACACTCTTCACCTCTCGACTCCTACCCATTAGTCGTCTCTTACGACAGGCAGGGCCTTTTTGCCACGGCCGTGTTTTTACCTCTGCGAGCCATACAGACACACACACACACACTCACACACGCACACACGCACACATACACACACATACACTCTTTACCTCTCGACTCCTACCCATTAGTCGTCTCTTACGACAGGCAGGGCCTTTTTGCCACGGCCGTGTTTTTACCTCTGCGAGCCATACAGACACACACACACACACACTCACAACCACACACACACACCTAAACTCGTCTAAACGACAGGCAGGGCTTCTTGCCACGGCCGTATTCTTATCTCTGCGAGCCGAACGGACACACACACACACACTCACACACGCACACACGCAAACACACACATACACTCTTCACCTCTCGACTCCTACCCATTAGTCGTCTCTTACGACAGGCAGGGCCTTTTTGCCACGGCCGTGTTTTTACCTCTGCGAGCCATACAGACACACACACATACACTTACAACCACACACACACACACACACCTAAACTCTTCTAAACGACAGGCAGGGCCTTCTTGCCACGGCTGTATTCTTATCTCTGCAAGCCGAACGGACACACACACATACACTCACACACAGGTACACTTTTCAACTCGCGACTCCTACCCATTAGTTGCTCCTTACAGCAAGCATGGCCTTCTTGCCACGGCCGTATTCGTACCTCTGCGAGCAGAAGAGACACGCACACACACACACACACATACACATACACACACACACGCGCGCACACACACACATACACACACACACATACACTCTTCACCTCTCGACTCCTACCCATTATTCTGCTTTTACGACAGGCAGGGCCTTCTTGCCACGGACGTATTCTTATCTCTGCGAGCCGAACAGACACACACACACACACTCGCACACACACACACACATACACGCTCCACCTCTAGACTCCTACCCATTGGTCGCCTCTTGCGACATTCAGGGACTTTTTGCCACTGCCGTGTTCTTCTCTGCGAGCCGAACGGACACACACACACTCACACACACACGCACACACACACGCACACACGCACACGCACAATCTTTCCACCGCTCGACTCCTATCCATTAGTCGCCTCTTAAGACAGGCAGGGCCTTCTTGCCACGGCCGTATTTTTATCTCTGCGAGCCGAGCGGAAACACACACAGTCACACACACACACATACACTATTCACCTCTCGACTCCTCCCTTTTGGTCGCCTCTTACGAGCGGCAGGGCCTTCTTGCTCCGGCGGTATTCTTATCTCTGCAAGCCGAACGGATACACACACTCACACACACACGCACGCACACACACACACACGCACACACACATACACTCTTCACCTCTCGACTCCTACCCATTAGTCACCTCTTACGACAGGCATGGCATTCTTGCCACCGCTGTTTTCTTTTCTCTGCGAGCCGAAGGGACACACATACACACACACACTCTCACAGACACACACACGCTCGCACACACGCACACACACATACACTCACACACACACACACACACACGCACACACGCACACACACATACACTCTTCACCTCTCGATTCCTACACATTAGTCGCCCCTTACAAGAGGCAGGGCCTTCTTGCCTTAGCCGTATTCTTATCTGTGCAAGCCTAACGGACACACACACATACACACACACTCACACACGCAAACACACACGCACACACACACATACACTCTTCACCTCTCGACTTCTACCCATTAGCCGCTAACTACAACAAGCATGGCCTTCTTGTCACGGCCGTATTCTTATCTCTGCAAGCCGAACGGACACACACACCCATACACACACACTTACATACGCACAAACACACACACACGCACACACATATACACTCTTCACCTCTCGACTCCTACCCATTAGTCACCTCTTACGACAGGCATGGCATTCTTGCCACCGCTGTTTTCTTTTCTCTGCGAGCCGAAGGGACACACATACACACACACACACACTCACAGACACACACACACGCACGCACACACGCACACACACATACACTCACACACACACACACACACACACGCACACACACATACACTCTTCACCTCTCGATTCCTACCTATTAGTCGCCCCTTACAAGAGGCAGGGCCTTCTTGCCCTGGCCGTATTCTTATCTCTGCTAGCCTAACGGACACACACACATACACACACACTCACACACGCAAACACACACGCACACACACACACACACATACACTCTTCACCTCTCGACTCCTACCCATTAGTCTCCTCTTACGTCAGGTAGGGCCTTCTTTCCTCGGCCGTGTTCTTATCTCTGCAAGCCGAACGGACACACACACATACTCACACACGCACACACACACGCACACACACATACACCCTTCACCCCTCGACTCCTACCTATTAGTCGCCCCTTACAAGAGGCAGGGCCTTCTTGCCTCGGCCGTATTCTTATCTCTGCAAGCCTAACGGACACACACACATACACACACACACACTCACACACGCAATCACACACGCACACACACACACACACACACATACACTCTTCACCTCTCGATTCCTACACATTAGTCGCCCCTTACAAGAGGCAGGGCCTTCTTGCCTTGGCCGTATTCTTATCTCTGCAAGCCTAACGGACACACACACATACACACACACACTCACACACGCAAACACACACGCACACACACACACACACATACACTCTTCACCTTTCGACTCCTACCCAGTAGTCGCCACTTACGACAGGCAGGGCCTTCTTGCCCCGGCCGTATTCTTATCTCTGCAAGCTGAACGGACACACACAATCACACACACAAGCACGCACACACGCACACACACACACAATTACACTCTTCACCTCTCGACTCCTACCCATTAGTCGCCTCTTACGACAAGCATGGCCTTCTTGCCACCGCTGTTTTCTTATCTCTGCGAGACGAAGGGACACACACACAAATACACACACACACTCACACACACACGCGCACAAACGCACGCACACATACATTCTTCACCTCTCGACTCCTACCCATTAGTCGCCCATTACGACAGGCATGGCCTTCTTGCCACCGCTGTTTTATTATCTCTGCGAGCCGAAGGGACACACACATACACACACACTCACACACACACGCACGCACACATATACTTTTCACCTCTCGACTCCTACCCATTAGTCGCCTCTTACGACAGGCAGGGCCTTTTTGCCACGGCCGTGTTCTTATCTCTGCGAGCCAACCGGACACACACACTCACACACACACATACACACACACACTCACACACGCACGCACACACGCACACACTTACACACGCATACACACACACACATACACTTTTCACCTCTCGACTCCTACCCATTAGTCACCTCTTACGACAGGCATGGCCTTCTTGAAACCGCTGATTTCTTATCTCTGCGAGCCGAAGGGACACACATACACATACACACACACTCACACACACACGCACACACGCACGCACACATACACTCTTCACTTCTCGACTCCTACCCATTAGTCGCCCCTTACGACAGGCATGTCCTTTTTGCCACCGCTGTTTTCTTATCTCTGCGAGCCGAAGGGACACACACACAAACATACACACACACACTCACACACACACACACGAACACACACGCACACACACATACACTCACACACACACACGCACACACACATACACTCTTCACCTCTCGACTCCTACCTATTAGTCGCCCCTTACAAGAGGCAGGGCCTTCTTTCCTCGGCCGTATTCTTATCTCTGCAAGCCAAACGGACACACACACATACTCACACACGCACACACAAACGCACACACGCATACACACATACACTCTTCACCTCTCGTCTCCTACCTATTAGTCGCCCCTTACAAAAGGCAGGGTCTTCTTGCCTTGGCCGTATTCTTATCTCTGCAATCCAAACGGACACACAAACATACACACACACTCACACGCACACACACACACACATTCTTCACCTCTCGACTCCTACCCATTAGTCGCCTCTTTCGACAGGCAGGGCCTTTTTTGCCACCGCCGTGTTCTTATCTCTGCGAGACGACCGGACACACACACACACACTCACACAAGCACACACACGCACACACGCACACACACACATACACTCTTCACCTCTCGACTCCTACCTATTACTCGCCCCTTACGACAGGCAGGGCCTTCTTGCCTCGGCTGTATTCTTATCTCTGCAGGCCGAACGGACACACATACATACACACACACTCACACACGCACACACACACACACTCACACACACACACACACACGCACACACACACACACACATACACTCTTCACCTTTCGACTCCTACCCATTAGTCGCCTCTTACGACAGGCAGGGCCTTCTTGCCACGGCCGTATTCTTATCTCTGCGAGCCGAACGGACACACACACATACACACACATACTCACACACGCAAACACACACGCACACACACACACACATACACTCTTCACCTCTCGACTCCTACCCATTAGTCGCCTCTTACGTCAGGCAGGGCCTTCTTTCCTCGGCCGTAGTCTTATCTCTGTGAGCCGAAGAGACACACACACACACACACATACACACACACTCACACACGCACACACACACATACACTCTTCACCTCTCGACTCCTACCCAGTAGTCGCCACTAACGACAGGCAGGGCCTTCTTGCCCCTGCCGTATTCTTATCTCTGCAAGCTGAACGGACACACACACTCACACACACAAGCACGCACACACGCACACACACACGCGCACACACACACACAATTACACTCTTCACCTCTCGACTTCTACCCATTAGTCGCCTCTTACGACAAGCATGGCCTTCTTGCCACCGCTGTTTTCTTATCTCTGCGAGCCGAAGGGACACACACATACACACACACTCACACACACACGCACGCACACATACACTTTTCACCTCTCGACTCCTACCCATTAGTCGCCTCTTACGACAGGCAGGGCCTTTTTGCCACGGCCGTGTTCTTATCTCTGCGAGCCAACCGGACACACACACTCACACACACACGCACACACAAACGCACATACGCATACACACATACACTCTTCACCTCTCGTCTCCTACCTATTAGTCGCCCCTTACAAAAGGCAGGGTCTTCTTGCCTTGGCCGTATTCTTATCTCTGCAATCCAAACGGACACACAAACATACACACACACTCACACGCACACACACGCACACACGCACACACACACACATACACTCTTCACCTCTCGACTCCTACCCATTAGTCGCCTCTTTCGACAGGCAGGGCCTTTTTTGCCACCGCCGTGTTCTTATCTCTGCGAGACGACCGGACACACACACACACACTCACACAAGCACACACACGCACACACACACATACACTCTTCACCTCTCGACTCCTACCTATTACTCGCCCCTTACGACAGGCAGGGCCTTCTTGCCTCGGCTGTATTCTTATCTCTGCAGGCCGAACGGACACACATACATACACACACACTCACACACGCACACACACACACACTCACACACACACACACACACACGCACACACACACACATACACTCTTCACCTTTCGACTCCTACCCATTAGTCGCCTCTTACGACAGGCAGGGCCTTCTTGCCACGGCCGTATTCTTATCTCTGCGAGCCGAACGGACACACACACACTCACACACACACGCACACACACACGCACACACGCACACGCACAATCTTTCCACCTCTCGACTCCTATCCATTAGTCGCCTCTTAAGACAGGCAGGGCCTTCTTGCCTTGGCCGTATTCTTATCTCTGCTAGCCTAACGGACACACACACATACACACACACACTCACACACGCAAACACACACGCACACACACACACACACACACATACACTCTTCACCTCTCGACTCCTACCCATAAGTCGCCTCTTACGTCAGGCAGGGCATTCTTTCCTCGGCCGTGTTCTTATCTCTGCAAGCCGAACGGACACACACACATACTCACACACGCACACACACACTCACACACACATACACTCTTCACCCCTCGACTCCTACCTATTAGTCGCCCCTTACAAGAGGCAGGGCCTTCTTGCCTCGGCCGTATTCTTATCTCTGCAAGCCTAACGGACACACACACATACACACACATACTCACACACGCAAACACACACGCACACACACACACACACATACACTCTTCACCTCTCGACTCCTACCCATTAGTCGCCTCTTACGTCAGGCAGGGCCTTCTTTCCTCGGCCGTAGTCTTATCTCTGTGAGCCGAAGAGACACACACACACACACACATACACACACACTCACACACGCACACACACACATACACTCTTCACCTCTCGACTCCTACCCAGTAGTCGCCACTAACGACAGGCAGGGCCTTCTTGCCCCTGCCGTATTCTTATCTCTGCAAGCTGAACGGACACACACACTCACACACACAAGCACGCACACACGCACACACACACGCGCACACACACACACAATTACACTCTTCACCTCTCGACTTCTACCCATTAGTCGCCTCTTACGACAAGCATGGCCTTCTTGCCACCGCTGTTTTCTTATCTCTGCGAGCCGAAGGGACACACACATACACACACACTCACACACACACGCACGCACACATACACTTTTCACCTCTCGACTCCTACCCATTAGTCGCCTCTTACGACAGGCAGGGCCTTTTTGCCACGGCCGTGTTCTTATCTCTGCGAGCCAACCGGACACACACACTCACACACACACGCACACACAAACGCACATACGCATACTCACATACACTCTTCACCTCTCGTCTCCTACCTATTAGTCGCCCCTTACAAAAGGCAGGGTCTTCTTGCCTTGGCCGTATTCTTATCTCTGCAATCCAAACGGACACACAAACATACACACACACTCACACGCACACACACGCACACACGCACACACACACACATACACTCTTCACCTCTCGACTCCTACCCATTAGTCGCCTCTTTCGACAGGCAGGGCCTTTTTTGCCACCGCCGTGTTCTTATCTCTGCGAGACGACCGGACACACACACACACACTCACACAAGCACACACACGCACACACACACATACACTCTTCACCTCTCGACTCCTACCTATTACTCGCCCCTTACGACAGGCAGGGCCTTCTTGCCTCGGCTGTATTCTTATCTCTGCAGGCCGAACGGACACACATACATACACACACACTCACACACGCACACACACACACACTCACACACACACACACACACACGCACACACACACACATACACTCTTCACCTTTCGACTCCTACCCATTAGTCGCCTCTTACGACAGGCAGGGCCTTCTTGCCACGGCCGTATTCTTATCTCTGCGAGCCGAACGGACACACACACACACTCACACACGCACACACGCACACACACACATACACTCTTCACCTCTCGACTCCTACCCATTAGTCGTCTCTTACGACAGGCAGGGCCTTCTTGCCACGGCCGTATTCTTATCTCTGCGAGCCGAACGGACACACACACACACTCACACACGCACACACGCACACACACACATACACTCTTCACCTCTCGACTCCTACCCATTAGTCGTCTCTTACGACAGGCAGGGCCTTCTTGCCACGGCCGTATTCTTATCTCTGCGAGCCGAACGGACACACACACACACACTCACACACGCACACACGCACACACACACATACACTCTTCACCTCTCCACTCCTACCCATTAGTCGCCTCTTTCGACAGGCAGGGCCTTTTTGCCACGGCCGTGTTCTTATCTTTGCGAGCCATACAGAAACACATACACACTCACACACACACACCTACACCATTCACCTCTCGACTCCTACCTATTACTCGCACCTTACGACAGGCAGGGCCTTCTTGCCTCGGCTGTATTCTTATCTCTGCAGGCCGAACGGACACACATACATACACACACACTCACACACGCACACACACACACACTCACACACACACGCACACACACACACACATACACTCTTCACCTCTCGACTCCTACCCATTAGTCGCCTCTTACGACAGGCAGGGCTTTTTTGCCACGGCCGTGTTTTTACCTCTGCGAGCCATACAGACACACACACACACTCACACACGCACACACGCACACACACACACACACATACACTCTTCACCTTTCGACTCCTACCCATTAGTCGCCTCTTACGACAGGCAGGGCCTTCTTGCCACGGCCGTATTCTTATCTCTGCGAGCCGAACGGACACACACACACACACTCACACACGCACACACGCACACACACACATACACTCTTCACCTCTCGACTCCTACCCATTAGTCGCCTCTTACGTCAGGGAGGGCATTCTTTCCTCGGCCGTGTTCTTATCTCTGCAAGCCGAACGGACACACACACATACTCACACACGCACACACACACATACACTCTTCACCCCTCGACTCCTACCTATTAGTCGCCCCTTACAAGAGGCAGGGCCTTCTTGCCTCGGCCGTATTCTTATCTCTGCAAGCCTAACGGACACACACACATACACACACATACTCACACACGCAAACACACACGCACACACACACACACATACACTCTTCACCTCTCGACTCCTACCCATTAGTCGCCTCTTACGTCCGGCAGGGCCTTCTTTCCTCGGCCGTAGTCTTATCTCTGTGAGCCGAAGAGACACACACACACACACACATACACACACACTCACACACGCACACACACACACATACACTCTTCACCTCTCGACTCCTACCCAGTAGTCGCCACTAACGACAGGCAGGGCCTTCTTGCCCCTGCTGTATTCTTATGTCTGCAAGCTGAACGGACACACACACTCACACACACAAGCACGCACACACGCACACACACACGCGCACACACACACACAATTACACTCTTCACCTCTCGACTTCTACCCATTAGTCGCCTCTTACGACAAGCATGGCCTTCTTGCCACCGCTGTTTTCTTATCTCTGCGAGACGAAGGGACACACACACATACACACACGCACTCACACACACACGCGCACAAACGCACGCACACATTCTTCACCTCTCGACTCCTACCCATTAGTCGCCCATTACGACAGGCATGGCCTTCTTGCCACCGCTGTTTTCTTATCTCTTCGAGCCGAAGGGACACACACATACACACACACATACACACACACACTCACACACGCACGCACACACGCACACACTTACACACGCATACACACACACATACACTTTTCAGCTCTCGACTCCTACCCATTAGTCACCTCTTACGACAGGCATGGACTTCTTGAAACCGCCGATTTCTTATCTCTGCGAGCCGAAGGGACACACATACACATACACACACACTCACACACACACGCGCACACGCACGCACACATACACTCTTCACCTCTCGACTCCTAACCATTAGTCGCCCCTTACGACAGGCATGTCCTTCTTGCCACCGCTGTTTTCTTATCTCTGCGAGCCGAAGGGACACACACACAAACATACACACACACACACTCACACACACACACACACACGAACACACTCGCACACACACATACACTCACACACACACGCACACACACATACACTCTTCACCTCTCGACTCCTACCTATTAGTCGCCCCTTACAAGAGGCAGGGCCTTCTTGCCTCGACCGTATTCTTATCTCTGCAAGCCAAACGGACACACACACATACTCTCACACGCACACACACACGCACACACGCATACACACATACACTCTTCACCTCTCGTCTCCACCCTATTAGTCGCCCCTTACAAAAGGCAGGGTCTTCTTGTCTTGGCCGTATTCTTATCTCTGCAATCCAAACGGACACACAAACATACACACACACTCACACACGCACACACACGCACACACGCACACACACATATACACTCTTCACCACTCGACTCCTACCCATTAGTCGCCTCTTACGACAGGCAGGGCCTTCTTGCCACGGCCGTGTTCTTATCTCTGCGAGCCTACTGAACACACACACTCACACACACAAATACACACACACAGTCACACACGCACACACGCAAACACACACATACACCCTTCACCTCTCGACTCCTACCCATTAGTCGCCTCTTACGACAGGCAGGGCCTTCTTGCCACGGCCGTGTTCTTATCTCTGCGAGACGACCGGACACACACACACACACCCACACAAGCACACACAAGCACACACGCACACGCACACACACACACACACATACACTCTTCACCTCTCGACTTCTACCCATTAGTCACCGCTTACGACAGGCAGGGCTTTCTTGGCACGGACGTGTTCTTATCTCTGCGAGCCGACCGGACACACACACACTCACACACGCACACACACACTCACACACGCACGCACACACGCACACACTTACACACGCATACACACACACATACACTTTTCACCTCTCGACTCCTACCCATTAGTCGCCCCTTACGACAGGCATGTCCTTCTTGCCACCGCTGTTTTCTTATCTCTGCGAGCCGAAGGGACACACACACAAACATACACACACACACACTCACACAAACACACACACACACACGAACACACACGCACACACACATACACTCACACACACACACACGCACACACACATACACTCTTCACCTCTCGACTCCTACCTATTAGTCGCCCCTTACAAGAGGCAGGGCCTTCTTGCCTCGGCCGTATTCTTATCTCTGCAAGCCAAACGGACACACACACATACTCACACACGCACACACACACGCACACACGCATACACACATACACTCTTCACCTCTCGTCTCCTACCTATTAGTCGCCCCTTACAAAGGGCAGGGTCTTCTTGCCTTGGCCGTATTCTTATCTCTGCAATCCAAACGGACACACAAACATACTAACACACTCACACACGCACACACACGCACACACGCACACACACACATATACACTCTTCACCACTCGACTCCTACCCATTAGTCGCCTCTTACGACAGGCAGGGCCTTCTTGCCACGGCCGTGTTCTTATCTCTGCGAGCCTACTGGACACACACACACTCACACACACAGATACACACACACACTCACACATCACACACACGCACACACGCACACACACACATACACTCTTCACCTCTCGACTCCTACCCATTAGTCGCCTCTTTCGACAGGCAGGGCCTTTTTTGCCACGGCCGTGTTCTTATCTCTGCGAGACGACCGGACACACACACACACTCACACAAGCACACACACGCACACACGCACACACGCACACACACACATACACTCTTCACCTCTCGACTCCTACCTATTACTCGCCCCTTACGACAGGCAGGGCCTTCTTGCCTCGGCTGTATTCTTATCTCTGCAGGCCGAACGGACACACATACATACACACACACTCACACACGCACACACACACACACTCACACACACACACGCACACACACACACACACTCTTCACCTTTCGACTCCTACCCATTAGTCGCCTCCTACGACAGGCAGGGCCTTCTTGCCTCGGCTGTGTTCTTATCTCTGCAAGCCGAACGGACACACATACATACACACACTCACACACGCACACACACATGCACACAGAGACACACACATAAACTCTTCACCTCTCTACTCCTACCCATTAGTCGCCTCTTTCGACAGGCAGGGCCTTTTTGCCACGGCCGTGTTCTTATCTTTGCGAGCCATACAGACACACATACACACTCACACACACACACCTACACTCTTCACCTCTCGACTCCTACCTATTACTCGCACCTTACGACAGGCAGGGCCTTCTTGCCTCGGCTGTATTCTTATCTCTGCAGGCCGAACGGACATACATACATACACACACACTCACACACGCACACACACACACACTCACACACACACGCACACACACACACACACATACACTCTTCACCTCTCGACTCCTACCCATTAGTCGCCTCTTACGACAGGCAGGGCTTTTTTGCCACGGCCGTGTTTTTACCTCTGCGAGCCATACAGACACACACACACACACACACTCACAACCACACACACACACCTAAACTCTTCTAAACGACAGGCAGGGCTTCTTGCCACGGCCGTATTCTTATCTCTGCGAGCCGAACGGACACACACACACACACTCACACACGCACACACGCACACATACACACACATACACTCTTCACCTCTCGACTCCTACCCATTAGTCGTCTCTTACGACAGGCAGGGCCTTTTTGCCACGGCCGTGTTTTTACCTCTGCGAGCCATACAGACACACACACACACACTCACACACGCACACACGCACACATACACACACATACACTCTTCACCTCTCGACTCCTACCCATTAGTCGTCTCTTACGACAGGCAGGGCCTTTTTGCCACGGCCGTGTTTTTACCTCTGCGAGCCATACAGACACACGCACACACACACACACACACATACACTCTTCACCTCTCGACTCCTACCCATTAGTCGCCTCTTACGTCCGGCAGGGCCTTCTTTCCTCGGCCGTAGTCTTATCTCTGTGAGCCGAAGAGACACACACACACACACATACACACACACTCACACACGCACACACACACACATACACTCTTCACCTCTCGACTCCTACCCAGTAGTCGCCACTAACGACAGGCAGGGCCTTCTTGCCCCTGCTGTATTCTTATGTCTGCAAGCTGAACGGACACACACACTCACACACACAAGCACGCACACACGCACACACACACGCGCACACACACACACAATTACACTCTTCACCTCTCGACTTCTACCCATTAGTCGCCTCTTACGACAAGCATGGCCTTCTTGCCACCGCTGTTTTCTTATCTCTGCGAGACGAAGGGACACACACACATACACACACGCACTCACACACACACGCGCACAAACGCACGCACACATTCTTCACCCCTCGACTCCTACCCATTAGTCGCCCATTACGACAGGCATGGCCTTCTTGCCACCGCTGTTTTCTTATCTCTTCGAGCCGAAGGGACACACACATACACACACACATACACACACACACACTCACACACGCACGCACACACGCACACACTTACACACGCATACACACACACATACACTTTTCAGCTCTCGACTCCTACCCATTAGTCACCTCTTACGACAGGCATGGACTTCTTGAAACCGCCGATTTCTTATCTCTGCGAGCCGAAGGGACACACACACAAACATACACACACACACACTCACACACACACACACACACGAACACACTCGCACACACACATACACTCACACACACACGCACACACACATACACTCTTCACCTCTCGACTCCTACCTATTAGTCGCCCCTTACAAGAGGCAGGGCCTTCTTGCCTCGACCGTATTCTTATCTCTGCAAGCCAAACGGACACACACACATACTCACACACGCACACACACACGCACACACGCATACACACATACACTCTTCACCTCTCGTCTCCACCCTATTAGTCGCCCCTTACAAAAGGCAGGGTCTTCTTGTCTTGGCCGTATTCTTATCTCTGCAATCCAAACGGACACACAAACATACACACACACTCACACACGCACACACACGCACACACGCACACACACATATACACTCTTCACCACTCGACTCCTACCCATTAGTCGCCTCTTACGACAGGCAGGGCCTTCTTGCCACGGCCGTGTTCTTATCTCTGCGAGCCTACTGAACACACACACTCACACACACAAATACACACACACAGTCACACACGCACACACGCAAACACACACATACACCCTTCACCTCTCGACTCCTACCCATTAGTCGCCTCTTACGACAGGCAGGGCCTTCTTGCCACGGCCGTGTTCTTATCTCTGCGAGACGACCGGACACACACACACACACCCACACAAGCACACACAAGCACACACGCACACGCACACACACACACACATACACTCTTCACCTCTCGACTTCTACCCATTAGTCACCGCTTACGACAGGCAGGGCTTTCTTGGCACGGACGTGTTCTTATCTCTGCGAGCCGACCGGACACACACACACTCACACACGCACACACACACTCACACACGCACGCACACACGCACACACTTACACACGCATACACACACACATACACTTTTCACCTCTCGACTCCTACCCATTAGTCGCCCCTTACGACAGGCATGTCCTTCTTGCCACCGCTGTTTTCTTATCTCTGCGAGCCGAAGGGACACACACACAAACATACACACACACACACTCACACAAACACACACACACACGAACACACACGCACACACACATACACTCACACACACACACACGCACACACACATACACTCTTCACCTCTCGACTCCTACCTATTAGTCGCCCCTTACAAGAGGCAGGGCCTTCTTGCCTCGGCCGTATTCTTATCTCTGCAAGCCAAACGGACACACACACATACTCACACACGCACACACACACGCACACACGCATACACACATACACTCTTCACCTCTCGTCTCCTACCTATTAGTCGCCCCTTACAAAAGGCAGGGTCTTCTTGCCTTGGCCGTATTCTTATCTCTGCAATCCAAACGGACACACAAACATACTAACACACTCACACACGCACACACACGCACACACGCACACACACACACATATACACTCTTCACCACTCGACTCCTACCCATTAGTCGCCTCTTACGACAGGCAGGGCCTTCTTGCCACGGCCGTGTTCTTATCTCTGCGAGCCTACTGGACACACACACACTCACACACACAGATACACACACACACTCACACATCACACACACGCACACACGCACACACACACATACACTCTTCACCTCTCGACTCCTACCCATTAGTCGCCTCTTTCGACAGGCAGGGCCTTTTTTGCCACGGCCGTGTTCTTATCTCTGCGAGACGACCGGACACACACACACACTCACACAAGCACACACACGCACACACGCACACACGCACACACATACACTCTTCACCTCTCGACTCCTACCTATTACTCGCCCCTTACGACAGGCAGGGCCTTCTTGCCTCGGCTGTATTCTTATCTCTGCAGGCCGAAGGGACACACATACATACACACACACTCACACACGCACACACACACACACTCACACACACACACACACGCACACACACACACACACTCTTCACCTTTCGACTCCTACCCATTAGTCGCCTCCTACGACAGGCAGGGCCTTCTTGCCTCGGCTGTGTTCTTATCTCTGCAAGCCGAACGGACACACATACATACACACACTCACACACGCACACACACATGCACACAGAGACACACACATAAACTCTTCACCTCTCTACTCCTACCCATTAGTCGCCTCTTTCGACAGGCAGGGCCTTTTTGCCACGGCCGTGTTCTTATCTTTGCGAGCCATACAGACACACATACACACTCACACACACACACCTACACTCTTCACCTCTCGACTCCTACCTATTACTCGCACCTTACGACAGACAGGGCCTTCTTGCCTCGGCTGTATTCTTATCTCTGCAGGCCGAACGGACATACATACATACACACACACTCACACACGCACACACACACACACTCACACACACACGCACACACACACACACACATACACTCTTCACCTCTCGACTCCTACCCATTAGTCGCCTCTTACGACAGGCAGGGCTTTTTTGCCACGGCCGTGTTTTTACCTCTGCGAGCCATACAGACACACACACACACACACACTCACAACCACACACACACACCTAAACTCTTCTAAACGACAGGCAGGGCTTCTTGCCACGGCCGTATTCTTATCTCTGCGAGCCGAACGGACACACACACACACACTCACACACGCACACACGCACACATACACACACATACACTCTTCACCTCTCGACTCCTACCCATTAGTCGTCTCTTACGACAGGCAGGGCCTTTTTGCCACGGCCGTGTTTTTACCTCTGCGAGCCATACAGACACACACACACACACTCACACACGCACACACGCACACATACACACACATACACTCTTCACCTCTCGACTCCTACCCATTAGTCGTCTCTTACGACAGGCAGGGCCTTTTTGCCACGGCCGTGTTTTTACCTCTGCGAGCCATACAGACACACACACACACACACTCACAACCACACACACACACCTAAACTCTTCTAAACGACAGGCAGGGCTTCTTGCCACGGCCGTATTCTTATCTCTGCGAGCCGAACGGACACACACACACACACTCACACACGCACACACGCACACACACACACATACACTCTTCACCTCTCGACTCCTACCCATTAGTCGTCTCTTACGACAGGCAGGGCCTTTTTGCCACGGCCGTGTTTTTACCTCTGCGAGCCATACAGACACACACACATACACTTACAACCACACACACACACACACCTAAACTCTTCTAAACGACAGGCAGGGCCTTCTTGCCACGGCTGTATTCTTATCTCTGCAAGCCGAACGGACACACACACATACACTCACACACGCACACACACACACACACTCACACACAGGTACACTTTTCAACTCGCGACTCCTACCCATTAGTTGCTCCTTACAGCAAGCATGGCCTTCTTGCCACGGCCGTATTCGTACCTCTGCGAGCAGAAGAGACACGCACACACACACACATACACATACACACACACACGCGCGCACACACACACATACACACACACATACACTCTTCACCTCTCGACTCCTACCCATTATTCTGCTCTTACGACAGGCAGGGCCTTCTTGCCACGGACGTATTCTTATCTCTGCGAGCCGAACAGACACACACACACACACACTCGCACACACACACACACATACACGCTCCACCTCTAGACTCCTACCCATTGGTCGCCTCTTGCGACATTCAGGGACTTTTTGCCACTGCCGTGTTCTTCTCTGCGAGCCGAACGGACACACACACACTCACACACACACGCACACACACACGCACACACGCACACGCACAATCTTTCCACCGCTCGACTCCTATCCATTAGTCGCCTCTTAAGACAGGCAGGGCCTTCTTGCCACGGCCGTATTTTTATCTCTGCGAGCCGAGCGGAAACACACACAGTCACACACACACACATACACTATTCACCTCTCGACTCCTCCCTTTTGGTCGCCTCTTACGAGAGGCAGGGCCTTCTTGCTCCGGCGGTATTCTTATCTCTGCAAGCCGAACGGATACACACACTCACACACATACGCACGCACACACACACACGCACACACACATACATTCTTCACCTCTCGACTCCTACCCATTAGTCACCTCTTACGACAGGCATGGCATTCTTGCCACCGCTGTTTTCTTTTCTCTGCGAGCCGAAGGGACACACATACACACACACACTCTCACAGACACACACACGCTCGCACACACGCACACACACATACACTCACACACACACACACACACACGCACACACGCACACACACATACACTCTTCACCTCTCGATTCCTACACATTAGTCGCCCCTTACAAGAGGCAGGGCCTTCTTGCCTTAGCCGTATTCTTATCTCTGCAAGCCTAACGGACACACACACATACACACACACTCACACACGCAAACACACACGCACACACACACACATACACTCTTCACCTCTCGACTTCTACCCATTAGCCGCTAACTACAACAAGCATGGCCTTCTTGTCACGGCCGTATTCTTATCTCTGCAAGCCGAACGGACACACACACCCGTACACACACACTCACATACGCACAAACACACACACACGTACACACACATACACTCTTCACCTCTCGACTTCTACCCATTAGCCGCTAACTACAACAAGCATGGCATTCTTGCCACCGCTGTTTTCTTTTCTCTGCGAGCCGAAGGGACACACATACACACACACACACACACACACTCACAGACACACACACGCACGCACACACGCACACACACATACACTCACACACACACACACACACACACACGCACACACACATACACTCTTCACCTCTCGATTCCTACCTATTAGTCGCCCCTTACAAGAGGCAGGGCCTTCTTGCCCTGGCCGTATTCTTATCTCTGCTAGCCTAACGGACACACACACATACACACACACACTCACACACGCAAACACACACGCACACACACACACACACACACATACACTCTTCACCTCTCGATTCCTACACATTAGTCGCCCCTTACAAGAGGCAGGGCCTTCTTGCCTTGGCCGTATTCTTATCTCTGCAAGCCTAACGGACACACACACATACACACACACTCACACACGCACACACACACGCACACACACATACACCCTTCACCCCTCGACTCCTACCTATTAGTCGCCCCTTACAAGAGGCAGGGCCTTCTTGCCTCGGCCGTATTCTTATCTCTGCAAGCCTAACGGACACACACACATACACACACACACACTCACACACGCAAACACACACGCACACACACACACACACACACACACATACACTCTTCACCTCTCGATTCCTACACATTAGTCGCCCCTTACAAGAGGCAGGGCCTTCTTGCCTTGGCCGTATTCTTATCTCTGCAAGCCTAACGGACACACACACATACACACACACACTCACACACGCAAACACACACGCACACACACACACACATACACTCTTCACCTTTCGACTCCTACCCAGTAGTCGCCACTTACGACAGGCATGGCCTTCTTGCCCCGGCCGTATTCTTATCTCTGCAAGCTGAACGGACACACACAATCACACACACAAGCACGCACACACGCACACACACACACAATTACACTCTTCACCTCTCGACTCCTACCCATTAGTCGCCTCTTACGACAAGCATGGCCTTCTTGCCACCGCTGTTTTCTTATCTCTGCGAGACGAAGGGACACACACACAAATACACACACACACTCACACACACACGCGCACAAACGCACGCACACATACATTCTTCACCTCTCGACTCCTACCCATTAGTCGCCCATTACGACAGGCATGGCCTTCTTGCCACCGCTGTTTTATTATCTCTGCGAGCCGAAGGGACACACACATACACACACACTCACACACACACGCACGCACACATACACTTTTCACCTTTCGACTCCTACCCATTAGTCGCCTCTTACGACAGGCAGGGCCTTTTTGCCACGGCCGTGTTCTTATCTCTTCGAGCCAACCGGACACACACACTCACACACACACATACACACACACTCACACACGCACGCACACACGCACACACTTACACACGCATACACACACACACATACACTTTTCACCTCTCGACTCCTACCCATTAGTCGCCTCTTACGACAGGCAGGGCCTTTTTGCCACGGCCGTGTTCTTATCTCTGCGAGCCAACCGGACACACACACTCACACATACACATACACAAACACTCACACACACACGCACACACGCACGCACACATACACTCTTCACTTCTCGACTCCTACCCATTAGTCGCCCCTTACGACAGGCATGTCCTTTTTGCCACCGCTGTTTTCTTATCTCTGCGAGCCGAAGGGACACACACACAAACATACACACACACACTCACACACACACACACGAACACACACGCACACACACATTAACTCACACACACACACGCACACACAAATACACTCTTCACTTCTCGACTCCTACCCATTAGTCGCCCCTTACGACAGGCATGTCCTTTTTGCCACCGCTGTTTTCTTATCTCTGCAAGCCAAACGGACACACACACATACTCACACACGCACACACAAACGCACACACGCATACACACATACACTCTTCACCTCTCGTGTCCTACCTATTAGTCGCCCCTTACAAAAGGCAGGGTCTTCTTGCCTTGGCCGTATTCTTATCTCTGCAATCCAAACGGACACACAAACATACACACACACTCACACGCACACACACGCACACACGCACACACACACACATACACTCTTCACCTCTCGACTCCTACCCATTAGTCGCCTCTTTCGACAGGCAGGGCCTTTTTTGCCACCGCCGTGTTCTTATCTCTGCGAGACGACCGGACACACACACACACTCACACAAGCACACACACGCACACACGCACACACACACATACACTCTTCACCTCTCGACTCCTACCTATTACTCGCCCCTTACGACAGGCAGGGCCTTCTTGCCTCGGCTGTATTCTTATCTCTGCAGGCCGAACGGACACACATACATACACACACACTCACACACGCACACACACACACACTCACACACACACACACACGCACACACACACACACATACACTCTTCACCTTTCGACTCCTACCCACTAGTCGCCTCTTACGACAGGCAGGGCCTTCTTGCCACGGCCGTATTCTTATCTCTGCGAGCCGAACGGACACACACACACACTCACACACGCACACACGCACACACACACATACACTCTTCACCTCTCGACTCCTACCCATTAGTCGTCTCTTACGACAGGCAGGGCCTTCTTGCCACGGCCGTATTCTTATCTCTGCGAGCCGAACGGACACACACACACACTCACACACGCACACACGCACACACACACATACACTCTTCACCTCTCGACTCCTACCCATTAGTCGTCTCTTACGACAGGCAGGGCCTTCTTGCCACGGCCGTATTCTTATCTCTGCGAGCCGAACGGACACACACACACACTCACACACGCACACACGCACACACGCACATACACTCTTCACCTCTCCACTCCTACCCATTAGTCGCCTCTTTCGACAGGCAGGGCCTTTTTGCCACGGCCGTGTTCTTATCTTTGCGAGCCATACAGACACACATACACACTCACACACACACACCTACACCATTCACCTCTCGACTCCTACCTATTACTCGCACCTTACGACAGGCAGGGCCTTCTTGCCTCGGCTGTATTCTTATCTCTGCAGGCCGAACGGACACACATACATACACACACACTCACACACGCACACACACACACACTCACACACACACGCACACACACACACACACATACACTCTTCACCTCTCGACTCCTACCCATTAGTCGCCTCTTACGACAGGCAGGGCTTTTTTGCCACGGCCGTGTTTTTACCTCTGCGAGCCATACAGACACACACACACACTCACACACGCACACACGCACACATACACACACATACACTCTTCACCTCTCGACTCCTACCCATTAGTCGTCTCTTACGACAGGCAGGGCCTTTTTGCCACGGCCGTGTTTTTACCTCTGCGAGCCATACAGACACACACACACATACACACTCACAACCACACACACACACCTAAACTCTTCTAAACGACAGGCAGGGCTTCTTGCCACGGCCGTATTCTTATCTCTGCGAGCCGAACGGACACACACACACATACACTTACACACGCACACACACACACACTCACACACAGGTACACTCTTCAACTCGCGACTCCTACCCATAAGTTGCTCCTTACAGCAAGCATGGCCTTCTTGCCACGGCCGTATTCGTACCTCTGCGAGCAGAAGAGACACGCACACACACACACATACACATACATACACACACGCGCGCACACACACACATACACTCTTTACCTCTCGACTCCTAGCCATTATTCTCCTCTTACGACAGGCAGAGCCTTCTTGCCACGGCCGTGTTCATATCTCTGCGAGCCGACCGGACACACACACACACTGACACACACACACTCACACACACACTCACACACGCACGCACACACGCACACAAACACACACACATACACTCTTCACCTCTCGACTCCTACCCATTATTCTGCTCTTACGACAGGCAGGGCCTTCTTGCCACGGACGTATTCTTATCTCTGCGAGCCGAACAGACACACACACACACTCGCACACACACACACACATACACGCTCCACCTCTAGACTCCTACCCATTGGTCGCCTCTTACGACATTCAGGGACTTTTTGCCACTGCCGTGTTCTTCTCTGCGAGCCGAACGGACACACACACACTCACACACACACGCACACACACACGCACACACGCACACGCACAATCTTTCCACCTCTCGACTCCTATCCATTAGTCGCCTCTTAAGACAGGCAGGGCCTTCTTGCCTTGGCCGTATTCTTATCTCTGCTAGCCTAACGGACACACACACATACACACACACACTCACACACGCAAACACACACGCACACACACACACACACATACACTCTTCACCTCTCGACTCCTACCCATTAGTCGCCTCTTACGTCAGGCAGGGCATTCTTTCCTCGGCCGTGTTCTTATCTCTGCAAGCCGAACGGACACACACACATACTCACACACGCACACACACACTCACACACACATACACTCTTCACCCCTCGACTCCTACCTATTAGTCGCCCCTTACAAGAGGCAGGGCCTTCTTGCCTCGGCCGTATTCTTATCTCTGCAAGCCTAACGGACACACACACATACACACACATACTCACACACGCAAACACACACGCACACACACACACACACACATACACTCTTCACCTCTCGACTCCTACCCATTAGTCGCCTCTTACGTCAGGCAGGGCCTTCTTTCCTCGGCCGTAGTCTTATCTCTGTGAGCCGAAGAGACACACACACACACACACACATACACACACACTCACACACGCACACACACACACATACACTCTTCACCTCTCGACTCCTACCCAGTAGTCGCCACTAACGACAGGCAGGGCCTTCTTGCCCCTGCCGTATTCTTATCTCTGCAAGCTGAACGGACACACACACTCACACACACAAGCACGCACACACGCACACACACACGCGGACACACACACACAATTACACTCTTCACCTCTCGACTTCTACCCATTAGTCGCCTCTTACGACAAGCATGACCTTCTTGCCACCGCTGTTTTCTTATCTCTGCGAGACGAAGGGACACACACACATACACACACACTCTCACACACACACGCGCACAAACGCACGCACACATACATTCTTCACCTCTCGACTCCTACCCATTAGTCGCCCATTACGACAGGCATGGCCTTCTTGCCACCGCTGTTTTCTTATCTCTGCGAGCCGAAGGGACACACACATACACACACACTCACACACACACGCACGCACACATACACTTTTCACCTCTCGACTCCTACCCATTAGTCGCCTCTTACGACAGGCAGGGCCTTTTTGCCACGGCCGTGTTCTTATCTCTGCGAGCCAACCGGACACACACACTCACACACACACATACACACACACACTCACACACGCACGCACACACGCACACACTTACACACGCATACACACACACACACACACACATACACTTTTCACCTCTCGACTCCTACCCATTAGTCACCTCTTACGACAGGCATGGCCTTCTTGAAACCGCTGATTTCTTATCTCTGCGAGCCGAAGGGACACACATACACATACACACACACTCACACACACACGCACACACGCACGCACACATACACTTTTCACTTCTCGACTCCTACCCATTAGTCGCCCCTTACGACAGGCATGTCCTTCTTGCCACCGCTGTTTTCTTATCTCTGCGAGCCGAAGGGACACACACACAAACATACACACACACACTCACACACATACACACACGAACACACACGCACACACACATACACTCACACACACACACGCACACACACATACACTCTTCACCTCTCGACTCCTACCTATTAGTCGCCCCTTACAAGAGGCAGGGCCTTCTTGCCTCGGCCGTATTCTTATCTCTGCAAGCCAAACGGACACACACACACATACTCACACACGCACACACAAACGCACACACGCATACACACATACACTCTTCACCTCTCGTCTCCTACCTATTAGTCGCCCCTTACAAAAGGCAGGGTCTTCTTGCCTTGGCCGTATTCTTATCTCTGCAATCTAAACGGACACACAAACATACACACACACTCACACGCACACACACGCACACACGCACACACACACACATACACTCTTCACCTCTCGACTCCTACCCATTAGTCGCCTCTTTCGACAGGCAGGGCCTTTTTTGCCACCGCCGTGTTCTTATCTCTGCGAGACGACCGGACACACACACACACACTCACACACACACGCACACACACACACATACACTCTTCACCTTTCGACTCCTACCCATTAGTCGCCTCTTACGACAGGCAGGGCCTTCTTGCCACGGCCTATTCTTATCTCTGCGAGCCGAACGGACACACACACACACACTCACACACGCACACACGCACACACACACATACACTCTTCACCTCTCGACTCCTACCCATTAGTCGTCTCTTACGACAGGCAGGGCCTTCTTGCCACGGCCGTATTCTTATCTCTGCGAGCCGAACGGACACACACACACACTCACACACGCACACACGCACACACGCACATACACTCTTCACCTCTCGACTCCTACCCATTAGTCGTCTCTTACGACAGGCAGGGCCTTCTTGCCACGGCCGTATTCTTATCTCTGCGAGCCGAACGGACACACACACACACTCACACACGCACACACGCACACACACACATACACTCTTCACCTCTCCACTCCTACCCATTAGTCGCCTCTTTCGACAGGCAGGGCCTTTTTGCCACGGCCGTGTTCTTATCTTTGCGAGCCATACAGACACACATACACACTCACACACACACACCTACACCATTCACCTCTCGACTCCTACCTATTACTCGCACCTTACGACAGGCAGGGCCTTCTTGCCTCGGCTGTATTCTTATCTCTGCAGGCCGAACGGACACACATACATACACACACACTCACACACGCACACACACACGCACACACACACACACACACATACACTCTTCACCTCTCGACTCCTACCC
>NW_027311885.1:3127500-3185000 GCF_040954645.1 Diabrotica undecimpunctata
ACTCTTCACCACTCGACTCCTACCCATTAGTCGCCTCTTACGACAGGCAGGGCCTTCTTGCCACGGCCGTGTTCTTATCTCTGCGAGCCTACTGGACACACACACACTCACACACACAGATACACACACACACTCACACATCACACACACGCACACACGCACACACACACATACACTCTTCACCTCTCGACTCCTACCCATTAGTCGCCTCTTTCGACAGGCAGGGCCTTTTTTGCCACGGCCGTGTTCTTATCTCTGCGAGACGACCGGACACACACACACACTCACACAAGCACACACACGCACACACGCACACACGCACACACACACATACACTCTTCACCTCTCGACTCCTACCTATTACTCGCCCCTTACGACAGGCAGGGCCTTCTTGCCTCGGCTGTATTCTTATCTCTGCAGGCCGAACGGACACACATACATACACACACACTCACACACGCACACACACACACACTCACACACACACACACACGCACACACACACACACACACTCTTCACCTTTCGACTCCTACCCATTAGTCGTCTCTTACGACAGGCAGGGCCTTTTTGCCACGGCCGTGTTTTTATCTCTGCGAGCCATACAGACACACACACACACACACTCACACACACACACACACCTAAACTCTTCACCTCTCGACTCTTACCTATTACTCGCCCCTTACGACAGGCAGGGCCTTCTTGCCTCGGCTGTGTTCTTATCTCTGCAAGCCGAACGGACAAACATACATACACACACTCACACACGCACACACACATGAACATAGAGACACACACATAAACTCTTCACCTCTCCACTCCTACCCATTAGTCGCCTCTTACGACAGGCAGGGCCTTCTTGCCTCGGCTGTATTCTTATGTCTGCAGGCCGAACGGACACACATACATACACACACACTCACACACGCACACACACACACACTCACACACACACGCACACACACACACATACACTCTTCACCTCTCGACTCCTACCCATTAGTCGCCTCTTACGACTGGCAGGGCTTTTTTGCCACGGCCGTGTTTTTACCTCTGCGAGCCATACAGACACACACACACACACTCACAACCACACACACACACACCTAAACTCTTCTAAACGACAGGCAGGGCCTTCTTGCCACGGCTGTATTCTTATCTCTGCAAGCCGAACGGACACACACACACATACACTCACACACGCACACACACACACTCACACACAGGTACACTCTTCAACTCGCGACTCCTACCCATTAGTTGCTCCTTACAGCAAGCATGGCCTTCTTGCCACGGCCGTGTTCATATCTCTGCGAGCCGACCGGACACACACACACACACACTGACACACACACACTCACACACACACTCACACACGCACGCACACACGCACACAAACACACACACATACACTCTTCACCTCTTGACTCCTACCTATTAGTCGGCTCTTACGATAGGCAGGGCCTTCTTGCCACGGCCGTGTTCTTATCTCTGCGAGCCGACTGGACACACACACTCACACACATAAATACACACACACACACTCACACACGCATACACACGCACACATGCACACTCACACACAAATACACTCTTCACCTCTCGACTCCTACCCATTAGTCGCCTCTTACGACAGGCAGGGCCTTCTTGCCACGGCCGTGTTCTTATCTCTGCGAGCCGACTGGACACACACACACTCACACACAAATACACACACACACACTCACACACGCACACACACGCACACTCACACACACATACACTCTTCACCTCTCGACCCTTACCCATTAGTCGCCTATTACGACAGGCAGGGCCTTCTTGCCACGGCCGTGTTCTTATATCTGAGAGCCGACCGGACACACACACACACTCACACACGCACACACACGCTCACACGCACTTACACACATACACTCTTCACCTCTCGACTCCTACGCATTAGTCGCCGCTTACGACAGGCAGGGCCTTCTTGGCACGGACGTGTCCTTATCACTGCGAGCCGACCGGACACACACACTCACACACGCACACACCCACGCACACACGCACACACACATATACACTCTTCACCTCTCGACTCCTACCAATTAGTCGCCACTTACGACAAGCAGGGCATTCTTGCCTCGGCCGTATTCTTATCTCTGCAAGCCGAACGGACACATACACACTCACACACACATGCACACACACAAAAACACTTTTCACCTCTCGACTCCTACCCATTAGTTGCCTCTTACGACAGGCATGGCCTTCTTGCCTCGGCCGTATTCTAATCTCTGCGAGCCGAATGGACACACACATACATACACACACACACTTACACACGCACAAACACACACACACCCACACACGCACACACACACACATACACTCTTCACCTCTCGACTCCTACCAATTAGTTGCCGCTTACGACAGGCAGGGCCTTCTTGGCACGGACGTGTCCTTATCACTGCGAGCCGACCGGACACACACACTCACACACGCACACACCCACGCACACACGCACACACACATATACACTCTTCACCTCTCGACTCCTACCAATTAGTCGCCACTTACGACAGGCAGGGCATTCTTGCCTCGGCCGTATTCTTATCTCTGCAAGCCGAACGGACACACACACACTCACACACACACGCACGCACACACGCACACACACGCAAACACGCACACACACACATACACTCTTCACCTCTCGACTCCTACCTATTAGTCGCCTCTTACGATAGGCAGGGCTTTCTTGCCTCGGTCGTGCTCTTATCTCTGCAAGCCGAACTAACACACACACATACTCACACACGCACACACACGCACACACGCATACACACATACACTCTTCACCTCTCGGCTCCTACTTATTAGTCGCCCCTTACAAGAGGCAAGGCCTTCTTGCCTCGGCCGTATTCTTATCTTTGCAAGCCAAACAGACACACACACACATACACACACACACGCACACACACGCACACACGCACACACACACACATACACTCTTCACCTCTCGACTACTACCCGTTAGTCGCCTCTTAACGACAGGCAGTGCCTTCTTGCCACGGCCGTGTTCTCATCTCTGCGAGCCGACCGGACACACACACACTGACACACACACATACACACACACACTAACACACGCACGCACACACGCACACACACACACACACATACACTCTTCACCTCTCGACTCCTACCCATTATTCTCCTCTTACGACAGGCAGGGACATCTTGCCACGGCCGTGTTCTTATCTCTGCAAGCCAAACGGACACACACACACACACGCACACACACACACACGCACACGCACACGCACACGCACACGCACACACTCTCCACCTCTCGACTCCTATCCATTATTCTCCTCTTACGACAGGCATGGCCTTCTTGCCACCGCTTTTTTCTTATCTCTGCGAGCGAAGGGACACACACACACACACATACACACACACACTCACACACACACACACGCACACACGCACGCATACACGCACACACACATACACTCACACACACACAAACACGCACACACGCACACACACATACATTCTTCACCTCTCTAATCCTACCTATTAGTCGCCCCTTACAAGAGGAAAGGCCTTCTTGCCTCGGCCGTATTCTTATCTCTGCAAGCCAAACAGACACACACACATACTCACACACGCACACACACACGCACACACGCACACACACACATACACTCTTCACCTCTCGACTCCTACCTATTAGTCGCCTCTTACGATAGGCAGGGCCTGCTTGCCTCGGTCGTGTTCTTATTTCTGCAAGCCGAACTAACACACACACATACTCACACACGCACACACACGCACACACGCACACACACACACACTCTCCAGCTCTCGACTCCTACTTATTAGTCGCCCATTACAAGAGGCAGGGCCTTCTTGCCTTGGCCGTATTCTTATCTCTGCAAGCCAAACAGACACACACACATACACAAACACTTACACACGCACACGCACGCACACGCACACGCACACACTCTTCACCTCTCGACTCCTATTCATTAGTCGCCTCTTAAGACAGGCAGGGCCTTCTTGCCACGGACGATTACCTATCTCTGCAAACCGAACGGACACACACACACACACACTTGCACACATACACACATACACACACATACACGCTTCACCTCTCGACTCCTACCCATTAGTCGCTCCTTACAGCAAGCATGGCCTTCTTGCCACGGACGTAGGCTTATCTCTGCGAGCCGAAGGGATACACACACATACACACACACATACACACACATACTCACACACACACGCACACACGCACACACACACACGTATACTCTTCACCTCTTGACTCCTACCTATTGGTCGGCTCTTACGATAGGCAGGGCCTTCTTGCCTTGGTCGTGCTCTTATCTCTGCAAGCCGAATGGACACACACACATATACACACACACTCTCACACGCACACACACGCACATACGCACACACATATACACTCTTCACCACTCGACTCCTAACCTCTAGTCGCCTCCTTACGGCAGGCAGGGCCTTTTTGCCACGGCCGTGTTCTTATCTCTGCGAGCCGACTGGACACACACACTCACACACACAAATACACACACACACTCACACACGCACACACAGGCACACACGCACACTCACACACAAATACACTCTTCACCTCTCGACTCCTACCCATTAGACGCCTCTTACGACAGGCAGGGCCTTCTTGCCACGGCCGTGTATTTATCTCTGCGAGCCGACTGGACACACACACACTCACACACACAAATACACACACACACTCACACACGCACACACACGCACACTCACACACACATACACTCTTCACCTCTCGACTCCTACCCATTAGTCGCCTCTTACGACAGGCAGGGCGTTCTTGCCACGGCCGTGTTCTTATCTTTGAGAGCCGACCGGACACACACACACACTCACACACGCACACACACGCTCAAACGCACTTACACATATACACTCTTCACCTCTCGACTCCTACGCATTAGTCGCCTCTTACGATAGGCAGGGACTTCTTGGCACAGACGTGTCCTTATCACTGCGAGCCGACTGGACACACACACTCACACACGCACACACACACGCACATACGCACACACACACATACACTCTTCACCTCTCGACTCCTACCAATTAGTCGCCACTTACAACAAGCAGGGCATTCTTGCCTCGGCCGGATTCTTATCTCTGCAAGCCGAACGGACACATACACACTCACACACACAAGCACGCACACACGCACACACACGCACACACACAAAAACACTTTTCACCTCTCGACTCCTACCCATTAGTTGCCTCTTACGACAGGCATGGCCTTCTTGCCTCGGCCGTATTCTAATCTCTGCGAGCCGAATGGACACACACATACATACACACACACACTTACACACGCACAAACACAAACACACACCCACACACGCACACACACACACAGGGCCTTCTTGCCTCGGCCGTATTCTTATCTCTGCAAGCCGAACGGACACATACACACTCACACACACAAGCACGCACACACGCACACACACGCACACACACAAAAACACTTTTCACCTCTCGACTCCTACCAATTAGTCGCCACTTACGACAGGCAGGGCCTTCTTGCCTCGGCCGTATTCTTATCACTGCAAGCCGAACGGACACATACACACTCACACACACACGCACGCACACACGCACACACACAAATACACTCTTCACCTCTCGACTCCTACCAATTAGTCGCCACTTACGACAGGCAGGGCATTCTTGCCTTGGCCGTATTCTTATCTCTGCAAGCCGAACGGACACATACACACTCACACACACAAGCACGCACACACGCACACACACGCACACACACAAAAACACTTTTCACCTCTCGACTCCTACCAATTAGTCGCCACTTACGACAGGCAGGGCCTTCTTGCCTCGGCCGTAATCTAATCTCTGCGAGCCGAATGGACACACACATACATACACACACACACACTTACACACGCTCAAACACACACACACACACCCACACACGCACACACACACACATACACTCTTCACCTCTCGACTCCTACCAATTAGTCGCCACTTACGACAGGCAGGGCCTTCTTGCCTTGGCCGTATTTTTATCTCTGCAAGCCGAACGGACACATGCACACTCACACACACAAGCACGCACACACGCACACACACGCACACACACAAAAACACTTTTCACCTCTCGACTCCTACCAATTAGTCGCCACTTACGACAGGCAGGGCCTTCTTGCCTCGGCCGTATTCTTATCTCTGCAAGCCGAACGGACACATACACACTCACACACACACGCACGCACACACGCACACACACAAATACACTCTTCACCTCTCGACTCCTACCCATTAGTCGCCTCTTACGACAGGCATGGCCTTCTTGCCTCTGCCGTATTCTAATCTCTGCGAGCCGAATGGACACACACAAACATACACACACACACTTACACACGCACAAACACACACACACCTACACACGCACACACTCACGTACCCTCTTCACCTCTCGACTCCTACCCATTAGTCGCCTCTTACGATAGGCAGGGCCTTCTTGCCTCGGTCGTGCTCTTATCTCTGCAAGCCGAACTAACACACACACATACTCACACACGCACACACACGCACACATTCATACACACATACACTCTTCACCTCTCGACTCCTACTTATTAGTCGCCCCTTACAAGAGGCAGGGCCTTCTTGCCTCGGTTGTATTCTTATCTCTGCAAGCGGAACGGACACACACACACACGCACACACAAACACACGCACTCTCACACGCACACACACGCACATACGCACACACATATACACTCTTTACCACTCGACTCCTACCCATTAGTCGCCTCTTACGACAGGCAGGGCCTTCTTGCCACGGCCGTGTTCTTATCTCTGCGAGCCGACTGGACACACACACTCACACACACAAATACACACACACGCACACACACGCACACACGCACACTTACACACAAATACACTCTTCACCTCTCGACTCCTACCCATTAGTCGCCTCTTACGACAGGCAGGGCCTTCTTGCCACGGCCGTGTTCTTATCTCTGCGAGCCGACTGGACACACACACACTCACACACACAAATACACACACACATTCACACACGCACACACACGCACACTCACACACACATACACTCTTCACCTCTCGACTCTTACCCATTAGTCGCCTCTTACGACAGGCAGGGCCTTCTTGCCACGGCCGTGTTCTTATCTCTGAGAGCCGACCGGACATACACACACACTCACACACGCACACACACGCTCACACGCACTTACACATATGCACTCTTCACCTCTCGACTCCTACGCAGTAGTCGCCGCTTACGACAGGCAGGGCCTTCTTGGCACAGACGTGTCCTTATCACTGCGAGCCGACCGGACACACACACTCACACACGCACACACACACGCACACACGCACACACACACATACACTCTTCACCTCTCGACTCCTACCAATTAGTCGCCACTTACGACAGGCAGGGCATTCTTGCCTTGGCCGTATTCTTATCTCTGCAAGCCGAACGGACACATACACACTCACACACACAAGCACGCACACACGCACACACACGCACACACACAAAAACACTTTTCACCTCTCGACTCCTACCAATTAGTCGCCACTTACGACAGGCAGGGCCTTCTTGCCTCGGCCGTATTCTAATCTCTGCGAGCCGAATGGACACACACATACATACACACACACACACTTACACACGCACAAACACACACACACACCCACACACGCACACACACACACATACACTCTTAACCTCTCGACTCCTACCAATTAGTCGCCACTTACGACAGGCAGGGCCTTCTTGCCTTGGCCGTATTTTTATCTCTGCAAGCCGAACGGACACATACACACTCACACGCACAAGCACGCACACACGCACACACACGCACACACACAAAAACACTTTTCACCTCTCGACTCCTACCAATTAGTCGCCACTTACGACAGGCAGGGCCTTCTTGCCTCGGCCGTATTCTTATCTCTGCAAGCCGAACACACACATACACACTCACACACACACGCACGCACACACGCACACACACAAATACACTCTTCACCTCTCGACTCCTACCCATTAGTCGCCTCTTATGACAGGCATGGCCTTCTTGCCTCTGCCGTATTCTAATCTCTGCGAGCCGAATGGACACACACAAACATACACACACACACTTACACACGCACAAACACACACACACCCACACACGCACACACTCACGTACCCTCTTCACCTCTCGACTCCTACCCATTAGTCGCCTCTTACGACAGGCAGGGACTTCTTGCCACGGCCGTGTTCTTATCTCTGCAAGCCGAACGGACACACACACACACGTACACACAAACACACGCACACAGGCACACACGCACACACGCACACGTACACGCACACGCACACGCTCTCCATCTCTCGACTAATATCCATTAGTCGCCTCTTAAGACAGGCAGGGCCTTCTTGCCTCAGCCGCTATCTTATCTCTGCAAGCCAAACGGACACACACACACACACATACACACACGCATACACGCACACACGTACGCACACACGCACACACACACACATACTCTCTTCACCTCTCGACTCCTACCCATTATTCCCCTCTTACGACAGGCATGGACTTTTCGCCACGGCCGTGTTCTTATCTCTGCAAGCAGAACGGACACACACACACACACGCACACACACACACACACGCACACGCACACGCACACGCACACACTCTTCACCTCTCGACTCCTACCCATTATTCTCCTCTTACGACAGGCAGGTACTTCTTGCCACGGCCGTGTCTTTATCTCTGCAAGCCGAACGGACACACACATACACACACACACTCACACACACACACACGCACACACGCACGCACACACGCACACACACATACACTCACACACACACACACAAACACGCACATACGCACACACACATACATTCTTCACCTCTCGACTCCTACCTATTAGTCGTCTCTCACGACAGGCAGGGCCTTTTTGCCTCGGCCGTGTTCTTATCTCTGCAAGCCGAACGGACACACACACATACTCACACATGCACACACACACGCACACACGCACCCACACACATACACTCTTCACCTCTCGACTCCTACTCATTATTCCCCTCTTACGACAGGCAGGGACTTTTTGCCACGGCCGTGTTCTTATCTCTGCAAGCCGAACGGACACACACACACACGCCCACTCACACACGCACACACACACACACACGCACACACTCTTTACCTCTCGACTCCTACCCATTATTCTCCTCTTACGACAGGCAGGTACTTCTTGCCACGGCCGTGTTCTTATCTCTGCAAGCCGAACGGACACACACATACACAAACACACTCACACTCACACACGCACACACGCACGCACACACGCACACACACATACACTCACACACACACAAACACGCACATACGCACACACACATACATTCTTCACCTCTCGACTCGTACCTATTAGTCGTCTCTCACGACAGGCAGGGCCTTCTTGCCTCAGCCGTGTTCTTATCTCTGCAAGCCGAAGGGACACACACACATACACACACACTCACAAACACACACACACTCACGCACGCACACACGCACACACACATACACTCACACACACACAAACACGCACACAAACACGCACACACGCACACACACATACATTCATCACCTCTCGACTCCTACCTATTAGTCGCCTCTTACGAATAGGCAGGGCCTTCTTGCCTCGGTCGTGCTCTTATCTATGAAAGCCGAACGAACACACACATACACACTCTCACACGCACACACACGCACATACGCACACACATATACACTCTTCACCACTCGACTCCTACTTATTAGTCGCCTCTTACGACAGGCATGGCCTTCTTGCCACGGCCGTGTTCTTATCTCTGCAGGCCAACTAGACACACACACTCACACACACAAATACACACACACACTCACACACGCACACACACGCACACACGCACACTCACACACACATACACTCTTCACCTTTCGACTCCTACCCATTAGTCGCCTCTCACGACAGGCAGGGCCTTCTTGCCACGGCCGTGTTCTTATCTCTGCGAGCCGACTGGACACACACACACTCACACACACAAATACACACACACACTTACACACGCACACACCCGCACACTCACACACACATACACTCTTCACCTCTCGACTCCTACCCATTAGCCGCCTCTTACAACAGGCAGGGCCTTCTTGCCACGGCCGTGTTCTTATCTCTGCGAGCCGACCGGACACACACACACTCACACACGCACACACACAAACACACGCACTTACACACATACAATCTTCACCTCTCGACTCCTACGCATTAGTCGCCGCTTACGACAGGCAGGGCCTTCTTGCCTCGGCCGTATTCTTATCTCTGCAAGCCGAACGGACACACGCACACTCACACACACACGCACGCACACACGCACACACACGCACACACGCACACACATACACTCTTCACCTCTCGACTCCTACCAATTAGTCGCCACTTACGACAGGCAGGGCCTTCTTGCCTCGGCCGTATTCTTATCTCTGCAAGCCGAACGGACACACACACACTCACACACACACGCACGCTCACACGCACACACACGCACACACGCACACACACACATACACTCTTCACCTCTCGACTCCTACCTATTAATCGCCTCTTACGATAGGCAGGGCTTTCTTGCCTCGGTCGTGCTCTTATCTCTGCAAGCCGAACTAACACACACACATACTCACACACGCACACACACGCACACACACGCACACACGCATACACACATACACTCTTCACCTCTCGACTCCTACTTATTAGTCGCCCTTTACAAGAGGCAGGGCCTTCTTGCCTTGGCCGTATTCTTATCTCTGCAAGCCAAACAGACACACACATACACACACACACGCACACACACGCACACACGCACACACACACATACACCCTTCACCTCTCGACTCCTACCTATTAGTCGCCTCTTAACGACAGGCAGTGCCTTTTTGCCACGGCCGTGTTCTCATCTCTGCGAGCCGACCGGACACACACACACACTGACACTCACACACATACCTATTACTCGACTCTCACGACAGGCAGGGCCTTCTTGCCTTGGCTGTGTTCTTATCTCTGCAAGACGAACGGACACACACACATACTCACACACGCACACACGCACACACACATACACTCACACACACACAAACACGCACACACGCACACACACATACATTCTTCACCTCTCGACTCCTACCTATTAGTCGCCTCTTACGACAGGCAGGGCCTTCTTGCCTTGGCCCTGTTCTTATCTCTGCAAGCCGAACGGACACACACACATACTCACACACGCACACACACACGCACACACGCACACACACACATACACTCTTCACCTCTCGACTCCTACCTATTAGCCGCCTCTTACGATAGGCAGGGCCTTCTTGCCTCGGTCGTGTTCTTATTTCTGCAAGCCGAACTAACACACACACATACTCACACACACACACACGCACGCACACACGCACACACACATACACTCACACACACACAAACACGCACACACGCACACACACATACATTCTTCACCACTCGACTCCTACCTATTAGTCGCCTCTTACGACAGGCAGGGCCTTCTTGCCTTGGCCGTGTTCTTATCTCTGCAAGCCGAACGGACACACACACATACTCACACACGCACACACACACGCACACACACATACACTCTTCACCTCTCGACTCCTACTTATTAGTCGCCCATTACAAGAGGCAGGGCCTTCTTGCCTCGGCCGTAATCTTATCTCTGCAAGCCAAACAGAAACACACACATACACACACACTTACACATGCACACACACGCACAAGCACACGCACACACTCTCCACCTCTCGACTCCTATCCATTAGTCGCCTCTTAAGACAGGCAGGGCCTTCTTGCCACGTACGTATACCTATCTCTGCGAGCCGAACGGACACACACACACTTGCACACATACACACACACATGCACGCTTTACCTCTAGACTCCTACCCATTAGTCGCTCCTTACAGCAAGCATGGCCTTCCTGCCACGGACGTATTCTTATCTCTGCGAGCCGAAGGGATACACACACACACATACATACACACATACACACACACATACTCACACACGCACGCACACACGAACACACACATACACTCACACACACAAACACACACACACGCACACACACATACACTCTTCACCTCTCGACTCCTACCTATTAGCCGCCTCTTACGATAGGCAGGGCCTTCTTGCCTCGGTCGAGTTCTTATTTCTGCAAGCCGAACTAACACACACACATACTCACACACGCACACACGCACGCACACACGCACACACACATACACTCACACACACACAAACACGCACATACGCACACACATATACACTCTTCACCACTCGACCCCTACCCATTAGTCGCCTCTTACGACAGGCAGGGCCTTCTTGCCACGGCCGTGTTCTTATCTCTGCGGGCCGACTGGACACACACACTCACACACACAAATACACACACACACTCACACACGCACACACACGCACACACGCACACTCATACACACATACACTCTTCACCTCTCGACTCCTACCCATTAGTCGCCTCTTACGACAGGCAGGGCCTTCTTGCCACGGCCGTGTTCTTATCTCTGCGAGCCGACTGGACACACACACACTCACACACACAAATACACACACACACTCACACACGCACACACCCGCACACTCACACACACACACACATACACTCTTCACCTCTCGACTCCTACCCATTAGCCGCCTCTTACGACAGGCAGGGCCTTCTTGCCACGGCCGTGTTCTTATCTCTGCGAGCCGACCGGACACACACACACTCACACACGCACACACACAAACACACGTACTTACACACATACACTCTTCACCTCTCGACTCCTACGCATTAGTCGCCGCTTACGACAGGCAGGGCCTTTTTGCCTCGGACGTATTCTTATCTCTGCAAGTCGAACAAACACACACACACTCACACACACACGCACGCACACACGCACACACATGCACACACGCACACACACACATACACTCTTCACCTCTCTACTCCTACCAATTAGTCGCCACTTACGACAGGCAGGGCCTTCTTGCCTCGGCCGTATTCTTATCTCTGCAAGTCGAACAAACACACACACACTCACACACACACGCACGCACACACGCACACACATGCACACACGCACACACACACATACACTCTTCACCTCTCGACTCCTACCAATTAGTTGCCACTTACGACAGGCAGGGCCTTCTTGCTTCGGCCGTATTCTTATCTCTGCAAGCCGAACGGACACATACACACTCACACACACACGCACGCACACACGCACACACACGCACACACACACACACAAATACACTCTTCACCTCTCGACTCCTACCCATTAGTCGCCTCTTACGACAGGCAGGGCCTTCTTGCCACGGCCGTGTTCTTATCTCTGCGGGCCGACTGGACACACACACTCACACACACAAATACACACACACACTCACACACGCACACACACGCACACACGCACACTCATACACACATACACTCTTCACCTCTCGACTCCTACCCATTAGTCGCCTCTTACGACAGGCAGGGCCTTCTTGGCACGGACGTGTCCTTATCACTGCGAGCCGACCGGACACACACACTCACACACGCACACATACACGCACACACGCACACACACACATACATTCTTCACCTCTCGACTCCTACCAATTAGTCGCCACTTACGATAGGCAGGGCCTTCTTGCCTCGGCCGTATTCTTATCTCTGCAAGCCGAACGGACACACACACACTCACACACACACGCACGCATACACGCACACACTCACACACGCACACACACAAACACACGTACTTACACACATACACTCTTCACCTCTCGACTCCTACGCATTAGTCGCCGCTTACGACAGGCAGGGCCTTTTTGCCTCGGACGTATTCTTATCTCTGCAAGTCGAACAAACACACACACACTCACACACACACGCACGCACACACGCACACACATGCACACACGCACACACACACATACACTCTTCACCTCTCTACTCCTACCAATTAGTCGCCACTTACGACAGGCAGGGCCTTCTTGCCTCGGCCGTATTCTTATCTCTGCAAGTCGAACAAACACACACACACTCACACACACACGCACGCACACACGCACACACATGCACACACGCACACACACACATACACTCTTCACCTCTCGACTCCTACCAATTAGTTGCCACTTACGACAGGCAGGGCCTTCTTGCTTCGGCCGTATTCTTATCTCTGCAAGCCGAACGGACACATACACACTCACACACACACGCACGCACACACGCACACACACGCACACACACACACACAAATACACTCTTCACCTCTCGACTCCTACCCATTAGTCGCCTCTTACGACAGGCAGGGCCTTCTTGCCACGGCTGTGTTCTTATCTCTGCGGGCCGACTGGACACACACACTCACACACACAAATACACACACACACTCACACACGCACACACACGCACACACGCACACTCATACACACATACACTCTTCACCTCTCGACTCCTACCCATTAGTCGCCTCTTACGACAGGCAGGGCCTTCTTGCCACGGCCGTGTTCTTATCTCTGCGGGCCGACTGGACACACACACTCACACACACAAATACACACACACACTCACACACGCACACACACGCACACACGCACACTCATACACACATACACTCTTCACCTCTCGACTCCTACCCATTAGTCGCCTCTTACGACAGGCAGGGCCTTCTTGGCACGGACGTGTCCTTATCACTGCGAGCCGACCGGACACACACACTCACACACGCACACATACACGCACACACGCACACACACACATACATTCTTCACCTCTCGACTCCTACCAATTAGTCGCCACTTATGACAGGCAGTGCCTTTTTGCCTCGGCCGTATTCTTATCTCTGCAAGTCAAACGGACACACACACACACTTACACACACACGCACGCTCACACGCACACACACACACACGCACACACACACATACACTCTTCACCTCTCGACTCCTACCTATTAGTCGCCTCTTATTATAGGCAGGGCTTTCTTGCCTCGGTCGTGCTCTTATCTCTGCAAGCCGAACTAACACACACACATACTTACACACGCACACACACGCACACACGCATACACACATACACTCTTCACCTCTCGACTCCTACTTATTAGTCGCCCCTTACAAGAGGCAAGGCCTTCTTGCCTCGGCCGTATTCTTATCTCCGCAAGACAAACAGACACACACACATACACACACACACGCACACACACGCACACACGCACACACACACACATACACTCTTCACCTCTCGACTCCTACCCATTAGTCGCCTCTTAACGACAGGCAGTGCCTTCTTGCCACCGCCGTGTTCTCATCTCTGCGAGCCGACCGGACACACACACACACTGACACACACACATACACACACACACACACGCACGCACACACGCACACACACAAATACACTCTTCACCTCTCGACTCCTACCCATTATTCTCCTCTTACGACAGGCAGGGACTTCTTGCAACAGCCGTGTTCTTATCTCTGCAAGCCAAACGGACACACACACACACGCACACACACACACGCACACGCACACGCACACGCACATACTCTCCACCTCTCGACTCCTATCCATTAGTCGCCTCTTACGACAGGCATGGCCTTCTTGCCACCGCTTTTTTCTTATCTCTGTGAGCGAAGGGACACACACACACACACATACACACACACACTCACACACACACACGCACACACGCACGCATACACGCACACACACATACACTCACACACACACAAACACGCACACACGCACACACACATACATTCTTCACCTCTCTAATCCTACCTATTAGTCGCCCCTTACAAGAGGAAAGGCCTTCTTGCCTCGGCCGTATTCTTATCTCTGCAAGCCAAACAGACACACACACATACACACAAACGCACACACACGCACACACGCACACACACACACATACATTTTTCACCTCTCGACTCCTACCTATTAGTCGCCTCTTACGACAGGCAGGGCCTTCTTGCCTTGGCCGTGTTCTTATCTCTGCAAGCCAAACGGACACACACATACTCACACACGCACACACACACGCACACACGCACACACACACATACACTCTTCACCTCTCGACTCCTACCTATTAGTCGCCTCTTACGATAGGCAGGGCCTGCTTGCCTCGGTCGTGTTCTTATTTCTGCAAGACGAACTAACACACACACATACTCACACACGCACACAGACGCACACACGCACACACACATACACTCTCCACCTCTCGACTCCTACTTATTAGTCGCCCATTACAAGAGGCAGGGCCTTCTTGCCTTGGCCGTATTCTTATCTCTGCAAGCCAAACAGACACACACACATACACAAACACTTACACACGCACACGCACGCACACGCACACGCACACACTCTTCACCTCTCGACTCCTATTCATTAGTCGCCTCTTAAGACAGGCAGGGCCTTCTTGCCACGGACGATTACCTATCTCTGCAAACCGAACGGACACACACACACACACACTTGCACACATACACACATACACACACATACACGCTTCACCTCTCGACTCCTACCCATTAGTCGCTCCTTACAGCAAGCATGGCCTTCTTGCCACGGACGTATGCTTATCTCTGCGAGCCGAAGGGATACACACACATACACACACACATACACACACATACTCACACACACACGCACACACGCACACACACACATATACTCTTCACCTCTTGACTCCTACCTATTGGTCGGCTCTTACGATAGGCAGGGCCTTTTTGCCTTGGTCGTGCTCTTATCTATGCAAGCCGAATGGACACACACACATATACACACACACTCTCACACGCACACACACGCACATACGCACACACATATACACTCTTCACCACTCGACTCCTACCCTCTAGTCGCCTCTTACGACAGGCAGGGCCTTCTTGCCACGGCCGTGTTCTTATCTCTGCGAGCCGACTGGACACACACACTCACACACACAAATACACACACACACTCACACACGCACACACACGCACACACGCACACTCACACACAAATACACTCTTCACCTCTCGACTCCTACCCATTAGTCGCCTCTTACGACAGGCAGGGCATTCTTGCCACGGCCGTGTTCTTATCTCTGCGAGCCGACTGGACACACACACACTCACACACACAAATACACACACACACTCACACACGCACACACACGCACACTCACACACACATACACTCTTCACCTCTCGACTCCTACCCATTAGTCGCCTCTTACGACAGGCAGGGCCTTCTTGCCACGGCCGTGTTCTTATCTCTGAGAGCCGACCGGACACAAACACACACTCACACACGCACACACACGCTCAAACGCACTTACACATATACACTCTTCACCTCTCGACTCCTACGCATTAGTCGCCGCTTACGACAGGCAGGGACTTCTTGGCACAGACGTGTCCTTATCACTGCGAGCCGACTGGACACACACACTCACACACGCACACACACACGCACACACGCACACACACACATACACTCTTCACCTCTCGACTCCTACCAATTAGTCGCCACTTACGACAGGCAGGGCCTTCTTGCCTCGGCCGTATTCTTATCTCTGCAAGCCGAACGGACACATACACACTCACACACACAAGCACGCACACACGCACACACACGCACACACACAAAAACACTTTTCACCTCTTGACTCCTACCAATTAGTCGCCACTTACGACAGGCAGGGCCTTCTTGCCTCGGCCGTATTCTTATCACTGCAAGCCGAACGGACACATACGCACTCACACACACACGCACGCACACACGCACACACACAAATACCTTCTTCACCTCTCGACTCCTACCCATTAGTCGCCTCTTACGACAGGCAGGGACTTCTTGCCACGGCCGTGTTCTTATCTCTGCAAGCCAAACGGACACACACACACACACACATACACACACATAGTCATACACGCACAAACACACGCACACACACAAAGACACATACACTCTTCACCTCTCGACTCCTATTCATTAGTCGCCTCTTACGACAGGCATGGGCTTTTTGCCACGGCCGTGTTCTTATCTCTGCAAGCCGAACGGACACACACACACACGCACACACACACACACGCACACGCTCACGCACACGCACACGCACACACTCTCCACCTCTCGACTAATATCCATTAGTCGCCTCTTAAGACAGGCAGGGCCTTCTTGCCTCGGCCGTATTCTTATCTCTGCAAGCCAAACGGACACACTCACACACATACACACACATAGTCACACACGCACAAACACACGCACACACACAAAGACGCATACACTCTTCACCTCTCGACTCCTATTCATTAGTCGCCTCTTACGACAGGCAGGGACTTCTTGCCACGGCCGTGTTCTTATCTCTGCGAGCCGAACGGACACACACACACTCACACACACACACGCACACACGCACACACGTACGCACACACGAACACACACACATACACTCTTCACCTCTCGACTCCTACCCATTATTCCCCTCTTACGACAGGCATGGGCTTTTTGCCACGGCCGTGTTCTTATCTCTGCAAGCCGAACGGACACACACACACACGCACACACACACGCACACGCACACGCACACGCACACACTCTTCACCTCTCGACTCCTACCCATTATTCTCCTCTTACGACAGGCAGGTACTTCTTGCCACGGCCGTGTTCTTATCTCTGCAAGCCGAACGCACACACACATACACACACACACTCACACACACACACGCACACACGCACGCACACACGCACACACACATACACTCACACACACACACAAACACGCACATACGCACACACACATACATTCTTCACCTCTCGACTCCTACCTATTAGTCGTCTCTCACGACAGGCAGGGCCTTCTTGCCTCGGCCGTGTTCTTATCTCTGCATGCCGAACGGACACACACACATACTCACACACGCACACACACACGCACACACGCACCCACACACATACACCCTTCACCTCTCGACTCCTACCCATTATTCCCCTCTTACGACAGGCAGGGACTTCTTGCCACGGCCGTGTTCTTATCTCTGCAAGCCGAACGGACACACACACACACGCACACACAAACACACGCACACAGGCACACACGCACACACGCACACGTACAGGCACACGCACACACTCTCCACCTCTCGACTAATATCCATTAGTCGCCTCTTAAGACAGGCAGGGCCTTCTTGCCTCGGCCGTATTCTTATCTCTGCAAGCCAAACAGACACACACACACACACATACACACACATAGTCACACACGCACAAACACATGCACACACACAAAGACACATACACTCTTCACCTCTCGACTCCTACCTATTAGTCGCCTCTGACGATAGGCAGGGCCTGCTTGCCTCGGTCGTGTTCTTATTTCTGCAAGCCGAACTAACACACACACATACTCACACACGCACACACATACGCACACACGCACACACACACATACACTCTTCACCTCTTGACTCTTACTTATTAGTCATCCATTACAAGCGGCAGGGCCTTCTTGCCTTGGCCGTATTCTTATCTCTACAAGCCAAACAGACACACACACACATACACACACACACTTACACACGCACACACACGCACACGCACACACTCTCCACCTCTCGACTCCTATCAATTCGTCGCCTCTTAAGACAGGCAGGGCCTTCTTGCCACGGACGTATACCTATCTCTGTAAACCGAACAAACACACACACACTTGCACACATACACACACACACACACACATACACGCTTCACCTCTCGACTCCTACCCATTAGTGGCTCCTTAGAGCAAGCATGGCCTTCTTGCCACGGACGTATGCTTATCTCTGCGAGCCGAAGGGATACACACACACATACACACACACATACACACACATACTCACACACACGCATACACGCACACACACACATACACTCTTCACCTCTTGACTCCTACCTATTAGTCGGCTCTTACGATAGGCAGGGCCTTCTTGCCTCGGTCGTGCTCTTATCTCTGCAAGCCGAATAGACACACACACACACACATACACACTCTCACACGCACACACACGCACATACGCACACACATATACACTCTTCACCTCTCGACTCCTACTTATTACTCTGCCGTATTCTAATCTCTGCGAGCCGAAGGGACACACACAAACATACACACACACTTACACACGCACAAACACACACACACCCACACATGCACACCCTCACGTACCCTCTTCACCTCTCGACTCCTACCCATTAGTCGCCTCTGACGACAGGCAGGGCCTTCTTGCCACGGCCGTGTTCTTATCTCTGCGAGCCTACTGGACACACACACACTCACACACACAAATACACACACACACTCACACACCACACACACGCACACACGCACACACACACATACACTCTTCACCTCTCGACTCCTACCTATTACTCGCCCCTTACGACAGGCAGGGCCTTCTTGCCTCGGCTGTATTCTTATCTCTGCAGGCCGAACGGACACACATACATACACACACACTCACACACGCACACACACACACACCCTCACACACACACACACACGCACACACACACATACACTCTTCACCTTTCGACTCCTACCCATTAGTCGCCTCCTACGACAGATAGGGCCTTCTTGCCACGGCCGTATTCTTATCTCTGCGAGCCGAACGGACACACACACACACACTCACACACGCACAGACGCACACACACACATACACTCTTCACCTCTCGACTCCTACCCATTAGTCGTCTCTTAAGACAGGCAGGGCCTTTTTGCCACGGCCGTGTTTTTATCTCTGCGAGCCATACAGCACACACACACACTCACACACACACACACACACCTAAACTCTTCACCTCTCGACTCTTACCTATTACTCGCCCCTTACGACAGGCAGGGACTTCTTGCCTCGGCTGTGTTCTTATCTCTGCAAGCCGAACGGACACACATACATACACCCACACTCACACACGCACACACACATGCACACACACACACATACACTCTTCACCTCTCGACGCCTACCCATTAGTCGTCTCTTACGACAGGCAGGGCCTTTTTGCCACGGCCGTGTTCTTATCTTTGCGAGCCATACAGACACACATACACATTCACACACACACACACCTACACTCTTCACCTCTCGACTCCTACCTATTACTCGCACCTTACGACAGGCAGGGCCTTCTTGCCTCGGCTGTATTCTTACCTATGCAGGCCGAACGGACACACATACATACACACACACTCACACACGCACACACACACACACTCACACACACACGCACACACAGACACACACATACACTCTTCACCTCTCGACTCCTACCCATTAGTCGCCTCTTACGACAGGCAGGGCTTCTTGCCACGGCCGTATTCTTATCTCTGCGAGCCAACGGACACACACACACACTCACACACGCACACACGCACACACACACACACACATACACTCTTCACCTCTCGACGCCTACCCATTAGTCGTCTCTTACGACAGGCAGGGCCTTTTTGCCACGGCCGTGTTTTTACCTCTGCGAGCCATACAGACACACACACACACACACTCACAACCACACACACACACTCACAACCACACACACACACACCTAAACTCTTCTAAACGACAGGCAGGGCCTTCTTGCCACGGCTGTATTCTTATCTCTGCAAGCCGAACGGACACACACACACATACACTCACACACGCACACACACACACACTCACACACAGGTACACTTTTCAACTCGCGATTCCTACCCATTAGTTGCTCCTTACAGCAGGCATGGCCTTCTTGCCACGGCCGTATTCGTACCTCTGCGAGCAGAAGAGACACGCACACACACACACACACACATACACATACACACACACACACACGCGCGCACACACACACATACACTCTTCACCTCTCGACTCCTACCCATTATTCTCCTCTTACGACAGGCAGAGCCTTTTTGCCACGGCCGTGTTCATATCTCTGCGAGCCGACCGGACACACACACACTGACACACACACACTCACACACACACTCACACACGCACGCACACACGCACACAAACACACACACATACACTCTTCACCTCTCGACTCCTACCCATTAGTCGCCTTTTACGACAGGCATGTCCTTCTTGCCTCGACCGTATTCTAATCTCTGCGAGCCGAACGGACACTTACATACATACACACACACACTTACAAACGCACAAACACACACACACGCACACACACATACACTCTTCACCTCTCGACTCCTACCCATTAGTCACCTCTTACGACAGGCAAGGCATTCTTGCCACCGCTGTTTTCTTTTCTCTGCGAGCCGAAGGGACACACATACACACACACACTCACAGACACACACACACGCACGCACACACGCACACACACATACACTCACACACACACGCACACACGCACACACACATACACTCTTCACCTCTCGATTCCTACCTATAAGTCGCCCCTTACAAGAGGCAGGGCCTTCTTGCCTTGGCCGTATTCTTATCTCTGCAAGCCTAACGGACACACACACATACACACACACACACACTCACACACGCAAACACACACGCACACACATACACACACACACACATACACTCTTCACCTCTCGACTCCTACCCATTAGTCGCCTCTTACGTCAGGCAGGGCCTTCTTTCCTCGGCCGTGTTCTTATCTCTGCAAGCCGAACGGACACACACACATACTCACACACGCACACACACACGCACACACACATACACTCTTCACCCCTCGACTCCTACCTATTAGTCGCCCCTTACAAGAGGCAGGGCCTTCTTGCCTCGGCCGTATTCTTATCTCTGCAAGCCTAACTGACACACACATACACACACACACACTCACACACGCAAACACACACGCACACACACACACACACATACACTCTTCACCTCTCGACTCCTACCCATTAGTCGCCTCTTACGTCAGGAAGGGCCTTCTTTCCTCGGCCGTATTCTTATCTCTGTGAGCCGAAGAGACACACACACACACATACACACACACTCACACACACAAGCACGCACACACGCACACACACACGCGCACACACACACACAATTACACTCTTCACCTCTCGACTCCTACTCATTAGTCGCCTCTTACGACAAGCATGGCCTTCTTGCCACCGCTGTTTTCCTATCTCTGCGAGCCGAAGGGACACACACATACACACACACTCACACACACACGCACGCACACATACATTCTTCACCTCTCGACTCCTACCCATTAGTCGCCCATTACGACAGGCATGGCCTTCTTGCCACCGCTGTTTTCTTATCTCTGTGAGCCGAAGGGACACACACATACACACACACTCACACACACACACACACATACACTTTTCACCTCTCGACTCCTACCCATTAGTCACCTCTTACGACAGGCATGGCCTTCTTGAAACCGCTGATTTCTTATCTCTGCGAGCCGAAGGGACACACATACACATACACACACACTCACACACACACGCACACACGCACGCACACATACACTCTTCACCTCTCGACTCCTACCCATTAGTCGCCCCTTACGACAGGCATGTCCTTCTTGCCACCGCTGTTTTCTTATCTCTGCGAGCCGAAGGGACACACACACAAACATACACACACACACTCACACACACACACACACACACACACGAACACACACGCACACACACATACACTCACACACACACACGCACACACACATACACTCTTCACCTCTCGACTCCTACCTATTAGTCGCCCCTTACAAGAGGCAGGGCCTTCTTGCCTCGGCCCTATTCTTATCTCTGCAAGCCAAACGGACACACACACATACTCACACACGCACACACACACGCACACACGCATACACACATACACTCTTCACCTCTCGTCTCCTACCTATTAGTCGCCCCTTACAAAAGGCAGGGTCTTCTTGCCTTGGCCGTATTCTTATCTCTGCAATCCAAACGGACACACAAACATACACACACACTCACACACGCACACACACGCACACACGCACACACACACATATACACTCTTCACCTCTCGACTCCTACCTATTAGTCGCCCCTTACAAGAGGCAGGGCCTTCTTGCCTCGGCCCTATTCTTATCTCTGCAAGCCAAACGGACACACACACATACTCACACACGCACACACACACGCACACACGCATACACACATACACTCTTCACCTCTCGTCTCCTACCTATTAGTCGCCCCTTACAAAAGGCAGGGTCTTCTTGCCTTGGCCGTATTCTTATCTCTGCAATCCAAACGGACACACAAACATACACACACACTCACACACGCACACACACGCACACACGCACACACACACATATACACTCTTCACCACTCGACTCCTACCCATAAGTCGCCTCTTACGACAGGCAGGGCCTTCTTGCCACGGCCGTGTTCTTATCTCTGCGAGCCTACTGGACACACACACACACACTCACACAAGCACACACACGCACACACGCAGACGCACAGACACACACATACACTCTTCACCTCTCGACTTCTACCCATTAGTCACCGCTTACGACAGGCAGCGCTTTCTTGGCACGGACGTGTTCTTATCTCTGCGAGCCGACCGGACACACACACACTCACACACGCACACACACACGCACACAAGCACACACACACACATACACTCTTCACCTCTCGACTCCTACCAATTAGTCGCCACTTACGACAGGCAGGGCCTTCTTGCCTCGGCCATAAGCTTATCTCTGCAAGCCGAACGGACACACACACACTCACACACACACGCACGCACACACGCACACACACGCACACACACACACAAATACACTCTTCACCTCTCGACTCCTACCCATTAGTCGCCTCTTACGACAGGCATGGCCTTCTTGCCTCGGCCGTATTCTAATCTCTGAGAGCCGAATGGACACACACATACATACACACACACACACGCACAAACTCACACACACACCCACACACGCACACACACATACACTATTCACCTCTCGACTTCTACCTATTAGTCGCCCCATACAAGAGGCAGGGCCTTCTTGCCTCGGCCGTATTCTTATCTCTGCAAGCCAAACAGACACACACACACATACACACACACTTACACACGCACACACACGCACACGCCTCTTACGACAGGCAGGGCCTTCTTGCCACGGCCGTGTTCTTATCTCTGCGAGCCGACTGGACACACACACTCACACACACAAATACACACACACACTCACACACGCACACACACGCACACACGCACACTCACACACACATACACTCTTCACCTCTCGACTCCTACCCATTAGTCGCCTCTTACGACAAGCAGGGCCTTCTTGCCACGGCGGTGTTCTTATCTCTGCAAGCCGAATGGACACACACACACGCACACACAAACACACGCTCACAGGCATACACGCACACACGCACACGCACACGCACACACTCCAAACCTCTCGACTCCTATCCATTAGTCGCCTCTTAAGACAGGCAGGGCCTTCTTGCCACAGACGTATTTCTATCTCTGCGAGCCGAACGGACACACACACACACTTGCACACACACACACACACACACATACACGCTTCACATCTCGACTCCTACCAATTAGTCGCTCCTTACAGCAAGCATGGCCTTCTTGCCACGGACGTATTCTTATCTCTGCGAGCCAAAGGTATACACACACACATATACACACACATACTCACACACACACTCACACACGCACACACACACACAATCTTCACCTCTCGACTCTACCCATTAGTCGCCTCTTACGACAGGCATGGCCTTCTTGTCACGGCTGTATTTTTATCTCTGCGAGCAGAAGGGACACACACACATACACACACATACACACACACACATTCACACACACACGCACAAACACATACACTCTTCACCTCTCGACTCCTACCCATTAGTCGCTCCTTAAGACTGGCAAGGCCTTCTTGCCTCGGCTGTGTTCTTATCTCTGCAAGCCGAACGGACAAACATACATACACCCACACTCACACACGCACACACACATGCACACACACACACATACACTCTTCACCTCTCGACGCCTACCCATTAGTCGTCTCTTACGACAGGCAGGGCCTTTTTGCCACGGCCGTGTTCTTATCTTTGCGAGCCATACAGACACACATACACATTCACACACACACACACCTACACTCTTCACCTCTCGACTCCTACCTATTACTCGCACCTTACGACAGGCAGGGCCTTCTTGCCTCGGCTGTATTCTTACCTATGCAGGCCGAACGGACACACATACATACACACACACTCACACACGCACACACACACACACTCACACACACACGCACACACAGACACACACATACACTCTTCACCTCTCGACTCCTACCCATTAGTCGCCTCTTACGACAGGCAGGGCTTCTTGCCACGGCCGTATTCTTATCTCTGCGAGCCAACGGACACACACACACACTCACACACGCACACACGCACACACACACACACACATACACTCTTCACCTCTCGACGCCTACCCATTAGTCGTCTCTTACGACAGGCAGGGCCTTTTTGCCACGGCCGTGTTTTTACCTCTGCGAGCCATACAGACACACACACACACACACTCACAACCACACACACACACTCACAACCACACACACACACACCTAAACTCTTCTAAACGACAGGCAGGGCCTTCTTGCCACGGCTGTATTCTTATCTCTGCAAGCCGAACGGACACACACACACATACACTCACACACGCACACACACACACACTCACACACAGGTACACTTTTCAACTCGCGATTCCTACCCATTAGTTGCTCCTTACAGCAGGCATGGCCTTCTTGCCACGGCCGTATTCGTACCTCTGCGAGCAGAAGAGACACGCACACACACACACACACACATACACATACACACACACACACACGCGCGCACACACACACATACACTCTTCACCTCTCGACTCCTACCCATTATTCTCCTCTTACGACAGGCAGAGCCTTTTTGCCACGGCCGTGTTCATATCTCTGCGAGCCGACCGGACACACACACACTGACACACACACACTCACACACACACTCACACACGCACGCACACACGCACACAAACACACACACATACACTCTTCACCTCTCGACTCCTACCCATTAGTCGCCTTTTACGACAGGCATGTCCTTCTTGCCTCGACCGTATTCTAATCTCTGCGAGCCGAACGGACACTTACATACATACACACACACACTTACAAACGCACAAACACACACACACGCACACACACATACACTCTTCACCTCTCGACTCCTACCCATTAGTCACCTCTTACGACAGGCAAGGCATTCTTGCCACCGCTGTTTTCTTTTCTCTGCGAGCCGAAGGGACACACATACACACACACACTCACAGACACACACACACGCACGCACACACGCACACACACATACACTCACACACACACGCACACACGCACACACACATACACTCTTCACCTCTCGATTCCTACCTATAAGTCGCCCCTTACAAGAGGCAGGGCCTTCTTGCCTTGGCCGTATTCTTATCTCTGCAAGCCTAACGGACACACACACATACACACACACACACACTCACACACGCAAACACACACGCACACACATACACACACACACACATACACTCTTCACCTCTCGACTCCTACCCATTAGTCGCCTCTTACGTCAGGCAGGGCCTTCTTTCCTCGGCCGTGTTCTTATCTCTGCAAGCCGAACGGACACACACACATACTCACACACGCACACACACACGCACACACACATACACTCTTCACCCCTCGACTCCTACCTATTAGTCGCCCCTTACAAGAGGCAGGGCCTTCTTGCCTCGGCCGTATTCTTATCTCTGCAAGCCTAACTGACACACACATACACACACACACACTCACACACGCAAACACACACGCACACACACACACACACATACACTCTTCACCTCTCGACTCCTACCCATTAGTCGCCTCTTACGTCAGGAAGGGCCTTCTTTCCTCGGCCGTATTCTTATCTCTGTGAGCCGAAGAGACACACACACACACATACACACACACTCACACACACAAGCACGCACACACGCACACACACACGCGCACACACACACACAATTACACTCTTCACCTCTCGACTCCTACTCATTAGTCGCCTCTTACGACAAGCATGGCCTTCTTGCCACCGCTGTTTTCCTATCTCTGCGAGCCGAAGGGACACACACATACACACACACTCACACACACACGCACGCACACATACATTCTTCACCTCTCGACTCCTACCCATTAGTCGCCCATTACGACAGGCATGGCCTTCTTGCCACCGCTGTTTTCTTATCTCTGTGAGCCGAAGGGACACACACATACACACACACTCACACACACACACACATACACTTTTCACCTCTCGACTCCTACCCATTAGTCACCTCTTACGACAGGCATGGCCTTCTTGAAACCGCTGATTTCTTATCTCTGCGAGCCGAAGGGACACACATACACATACACACACACTCACACACACACGCACACACGCACGCACACATACACTCTTCACCTCTCGACTCCTACCCATTAGTCGCCCCTTACGACAGGCATGTCCTTCTTGCCACCGCTGTTTTCTTATCTCTGCGAGCCGAAGGGACACACACACAAACATACACACACACACTCACACACACACACACACACACACACGAACACACACGCACACACACATACACTCACACACACACACGCACACACACATACACTCTTCACCTCTCGACTCCTACCTATTAGTCGCCCCTTACAAGAGGCAGGGCCTTCTTGCCTCGGCCCTATTCTTATCTCTGCAAGCCAAACGGACACACACACATACTCACACACGCACACACACACGCACACACGCATACACACATACACTCTTCACCTCTCGTCTCCTACCTATTAGTCGCCCCTTACAAAAGGCAGGGTCTTCTTGCCTTGGCCGTATTCTTATCTCTGCAATCCAAACGGACACACAAACATACACACACACTCACACACGCACACACACGCACACACGCACACACACACATATACACTCTTCACCTCTCGACTCCTACCTATTAGTCGCCCCTTACAAGAGGCAGGGCCTTCTTGCCTCGGCCCTATTCTTATCTCTGCAAGCCAAACGGACACACACACATACTCACACACGCACACACACACGCACACACGCATACACACATACACTCTTCACCTCTCGTCTCCTACCTATTAGTCGCCCCTTACAAAAGGCAGGGTCTTCTTGCCTTGGCCGTATTCTTATCTCTGCAATCCAAACGGACACACAAACATACACACACACTCACACACGCACACACACGCACACACGCACACACACACATATACACTCTTCACCACTCGACTCCTACCCATAAGTCGCCTCTTACGACAGGCAGGGCCTTCTTGCCACGGCCGTGTTCTTATCTCTGCGAGCCTACTGGACACACACACACACACTCACACAAGCACACACACGCACACACGCAGACGCACAGACACACACATACACTCTTCACCTCTCGACTTCTACCCATTAGTCACCGCTTACGACAGGCAGCGCTTTCTTGGCACGGACGTGTTCTTATCTCTGCGAGCCGACCGGACACACACACACTCACACACGCACACACACACGCACACAAGCACACACACACACACATACACTCTTCACCTCTCGACTCCTACCAATTAGTCGCCACTTACGACAGGCAGGGCCTTCTTGCCTCGGCCATAAGCTTATCTCTGCAAGCCGAACGGACACACACACACTCACACACACACGCACGCACACACGCACACACACGCACACACACACACAAATACACTCTTCACCTCTCGACTCCTACCCATTAGTCGCCTCTTACGACAGGCATGGCCTTCTTGCCTCGGCCGTATTCTAATCTCTGAGAGCCGAATGGACACACACATACATACACACACACACACGCACAAACTCACACACACACCCACACACGCACACACACATACACTATTCACCTCTCGACTTCTACCTATTAGTCGCCCCATACAAGAGGCAGGGCCTTCTTGCCTCGGCCGTATTCTTATCTCTGCAAGCCAAACAGACACACACACACATACACACACACTTACACACGCACACACACGCACACGCCTCTTACGACAGGCAGGGCCTTCTTGCCACGGCCGTGTTCTTATCTCTGCGAGCCGACTGGACACACACACTCACACACACAAATACACACACACACTCACACACGCACACACACGCACACACGCACACTCACACACACATACACTCTTCACCTCTCGACTCCTACCCATTAGTCGCCTCTTACGACAAGCAGGGCCTTCTTGCCACGGCGGTGTTCCTATCTCTGCAAGCCGAATGGACACACACACACGCACACACAAACACACGCTCACAGGCATACACGCACACACGCACACGCACACGCACACACTCCAAACCTCTCGACTCCTATCCATTAGTCGCCTCTTAAGACAGGCAGGGCCTTCTTGCCACAGACGTATTTCTATCTCTGCGAGCCGAACGGACACACACACACACTTGCACACACACACACACACACACATACACGCTTCACATCTCGACTCCTACCAATTAGTCGCTCCTTACAGCAAGCATGGCCTTCTTGCCACGGACGTATTCTTATCTCTGCGAGCCAAAGGTATACACACACACATATACACACACATACTCACACACACACTCACACACGCACACACACACACAATCTTCACCTCTCGACTCTACCCATTAGTCGCCTCTTACGACAGGCATGGCCTTCTTGTCACGGCTGTATTTTTATCTCTGCGAGCAGAAGGGACACACACACATACACACACATACACACACACACATTCACACACACACGCACAAACACATACACTCTTCACCTCTCGACTCCTACCCATTAGTCGCTCCTTAAGACTGGCAAGGCCTTCTTGCCACGGCTGTTTTCTTATCTCTGCGAGACGACCGGACACACACACACTCACACAAGCACACACACGCACACACGCACACACACACACACACACACATACACTCTTCACCTCTCGACTTCTACCCATTAGTCACCGCTTACGACAGGCAGGGCCTTCTTGGCACGGACGTGTTCTTATCTCTGCGAGCCGACCGGACAGACACACACTCACACACGCACACACACACGCACACACGCACACACACACACATACACTCTTCACCTCTCGACTCCTACCAATTAGTCGCCACTTACGACAGGCAGGGCCTTCTTGCCTCGGCCGTAAGCTTATCTCTGCAAGCTGAACGGACACACACACTCACACACACAAGCACGCACACACGCACACACACACGCGCACACAATCACACAATTACACTCTTCACCTCTCGACTCCTACCCATTAGTCGCCTCTTACGACAGGCAGGGCCTTCTTGCCACTGCCGTGTTCTTATCTCTGCGAGCCTACTGGACACACACACACTCACACACACAAATACACACACACACTCACACACGCACACACACGCAGACGCACACACACACACACATACACTCTTCACCTCTCGACTTCTACCCATTAGTCACCGCTTACGACAGGCAGGGCTTTCTTGGCACGGACGTGTTCTTATCTCTGCAAGCCGAACGGACACACACACACTCACACACACACGCACGCACACACGCACACACACGCACACACACACACACACCAATACACTCTTCACCTCTCGACTCCTACCCATTAGTCGCCTCTTACGACAGGCATGGCCTTCTTGCCTCGGCCGTATTCTAATCTCTGCGAGCCGAATGGACACACACATACATACACACACACTTACACACGCACAAACACACACACACACCTACACACGCACACATACATACACTATTCACCTCTCGACTCCTACCTATTAGTCGCCCCATACAAGAGGCAGGGCCTTCTTGCCTTGGCTGTATTCTTATCTCTGCAAGCCAAACAGACACACACACATACACACACACTTACACACGCACACACACGCACACGCCTCTTACGACAGGCAGGGCCCTCTTGCCACGGCCGTGTTCTTATCTCTGCGAGCCGACTGGACACACACACTCACACACACAAATACACACACACACTCACACACGCACACACACGCACACATGCAAACACACACATACACTCTTCACCTCTCGACTCCTACCCATTAGTCGCCTCTTACGACAGGCAGGGCCTTCTTGCCACGGCCGTGTTCTTATCTCTGCGAGACGACCGGACACACACACACACTCACACAAGCACACACACACGCACACACGCAGACGCACACACACACACATACACTCTTCACCTCTCGACTTCTACCCATTAGTCACCGCTTACGACAGGCAGGGCTTTCTTGGCACGGACGTGTTCTTATCTCTGCAAGCCGAACGGACACACACACACACGCACACACAAACACACGCTCACAGGCATACACGCACACACGCACACACACACGCACACACACACACACATACACGCTTCACCTCTCGACTCCTACCAATTAGTCGCTCCTTACAGCAAGCATGGCCTTCTTGCCACGGACGTATTCTTATCTCTGCGAGCCAAAGGTATACACACACACATACACACACACATACTCACACACACACGCACACACGCACACACACACACAATCTTCACCTCTCGACTCCTACCCATTAGTCGCCTCTCACGACAGGCATGGCCTTCTTGTCACGGCTGTATTTTTATCTCTGCGAGCAGAAGGGACATACACACATACACACACATACACACACACATTCACACACACACGCACGCACACATACACTCTTCACCTCTCGACTTCTACCCATTAGTCGCCCCTTAAGACTGGCATAGCCTTCTTGCCACGGCTGTTTTAATATCTCTGTGAGACGACCGGACACACACACACACTCACACAAGCACACACACGCACACACGCACACACACACACACATACACTCTTCACCTCTCGACTTCTACCCATTAGTCACCGCTTACGACAGGCAGGGCCTTCTTGGCACGGACGTGTTCTTATCTCTGCGAGACGACCGGACACACACACTCTCACACAAGCACACACACGCACACACGCACACACATACACATACACTCTTCACCTCTCGACTTCTACCCATTAGTCACCGCTTACGACAGGCAGGGCCTTCTTGGCACGGACGTGTTCTTATCTCTGCGAGCCGACTGGACACACACACTCACACACACAAATACACACACACACTCACACACGCACACACACGCACACACGCACACACATACACATACACTCTTCACCTCTCGACTTCTACCCATTAGTCACCGCTTACGATAGGCAGGGCCTTCTTGGCACGGACGTGTTCTTATCTCTGCGAGACGACCGGACACACACACTCTCACACAAGCACACACACGCACACACGCACACACACACACATACACTCTTCACCTCTCGACTTCTACCCATTAGTCACCGCTTACGACAGGCAGGGCCTTCTTGGCACGGACGTGTTCTTATCTCTGCGAGCCGACTGGACACACACTCACACACACAAATACACACACACACTCACACACGCACACACACGCACACACGCACACTCACACACACATACACTCTTCACCTCTCGACTCCTACCCATTAGTCGCCTCTTACGACAAGCAGGGCCTTCTTGCCAAGGCGGTGTTCTTATCTCTGCAAGCCGAACGGACACACACACACGCACACACAAACACACGCCCACAGGCATACACGCACACACTCTCCACCTCTCGACTCCTATCCATTAGTCGCCTTTTAAGACAGGCAGGGCCTTCTTGCCACAGACGTATTCCTATCCCTGCGAGCCGAACGGACACACACACACACTTGCACACACACACACACACATACACGCTTCACCTCTCGACTCCTACCCATTAGTCGCCTCTTACGACAGGCAGGGCTTCTTGCCACGGCCGTATTCTTATCTCTGCGAGCCGAACGGACAGACACACACACACTCACACACCCACACACGCACACACACACACACACATACACTTTTCACCTCTCGACTCCTACCCATTAGTCGTCTCTTACGACAGGCAGGGCCTTTTTGCCACGGCCGTGTTTTTTACCTCTGCGAGCCATACACACACACACACACACACACACACTCACAACCACACACACACCTAAACTCTTCTAAACGACAGGCAGGGCCTTCTTGCCACGGCTGTATTCTTATCTCTGCAAGTCGAACGGACACACACACACATACACTCACACACGCACACACACACACACTCACACACAGGTACACTCTTCAACTCGCGATTCCTACCCATTAGTTGCTCCTTACAGCAGGCATGGCCTTCTTGCCACGGCCGTATTCGTACCTCTGCGAGCAGAAGAGACACGCACACACACACACATACACATACACACACACGCGCGCGCACACACACACATACACTCTTCACCTCTCGACTCCTACCCATTATTCTCCTCTTACGACAGGCAGAGCCTTCTTGCCACGGCCGTGTTCATATCTCTGCGAGCCGACCGGACACACACACACACTGACAAACACACACTCACACACACACTCACACACGCACGCACACACGCACACAAACACACACACATACACTCTTCACCTCTCGACTCCTACCCATTATTCTGCTCTTACGACAGGCAGGGCCTTCTTGCCACGGACGTATTCTTATCTCTGCGAGCCGAACGGACACACACACACACACACTCGCACACACACACACACACATACACGCTTCACCTCTCGACTCCTACCCATTAGTCGCCTCTTACGACATTCATTGACTTTTTGCCACGGCCGTGTTCTTATCTCTGCGAGCCGAACGGACACACACACAAGCACACACACACGCACACACGCACACGCACACACTTTCCACCTCTCGACTCCTATCCATTAGTCGCCTCTTAAGACAGGCAGGGCATTCTTGCCACGGCCGTATTTTTATCTCTGCGAGCCGAGCGGACACACACACCCATACACACACACTCACATTCGCACAAACACACACACACGCACACACACATACACTCTTCACCTCTCGTCTCCTACCTATTAGTCGCCCCTTACAAAAGGCAGGGTCTTCTTGCCTTGGCCGTATTCTTATCTCTGCAATCCAAACGGACACACAAACATACACACACACTCACACACGCACACACACGCACACACGCACACACACACATATACACTCTTCACCTCTCGACTCCTACCTATTAGTCGCCCCTTACAAGAGGCAGGGCCTTCTTGCCTCGGCCCTATTCTTATCTCTGCAAGCCAAACGGACACACACACATACTCACACACGCACACACACACGCACACACGCATACACACATACACTCTTCACCTCTCGTCTCCTACCTATTAGTCGCCCCTTACAAAAGGCAGGGTCTTCTTGCCTTGGCCGTATTCTTATCTCTGCAATCCAAACGGACACACAAACATACACACACACTCACACACGCACACACACGCACACACGCACACACACATATACACTCTTCACCACTCGACTCCTACCCATAAGTCGCCTCTTACGACAGGCAGGGCCTTCTTGCCACGGCCGTGTTCTTATCTCTGCGAGCCTACTGGACACACACACACACACACTCACACAAGCACACACACGCACACACGCAGACGCACAGACACACACATACACTCTTCACCTCTCGACTTCTACTCATTAGTCACCGCTTACGACAGGCAGCGCTTTCTTGGCACGGACGTGTTCATATCTCTGCGAGCCGACCGGACACACACATACTCACACACGCACACACACACGCACACAAGCACACACACACACATACACTCTTCACCTCTCGACTCCTACCAATTAGTCGCCACTTACGACAGGCAGGGCCTTCTTGCCTCGGCCATAAGCTTATCTCTGCAAGCCGAACGGACACACACACACTCACACACACACGCACGCACACACGCACACACACGCACACACACGCACACACACACACAAATACACTCTTCACCTCTCGACTCCTACCCATTAGTCGCCTCTTACGACAGGCATGGCCTTCTTGCCTCGGCCGTATTCTAATCTCTGAGAGCCGAATGGATACACACATACATACACACACACACACGCACAAACACACACACACACCCACACACGCACACACACATACACTATTCACCTCTCGACTTCTACCTATTAGTCGCCCCATACAAGAGGCAGGGCCTTCTTGCCTCGGCCGTATTCTTATCTCTGCAAGCCAAACAGACACACACACATACACACACACTTACACACGCACACACACGCACACGCCTCTTACGACAGGCAGGGCCTTCTTGCCACGGCCGTGTTCTTATCTCTGCGAGCCGACTGGACACACACACTCACACACACAAATACACACACACACTCACACACGCACACACACGCACACACGCACACTCACACACATACACTCTTCACCTCTCGACTCCTACCCATTAGTCGCCTCTTACGACAAGCAGGGCCTTCTTGCCACGGCGGTGTTCTTATCTCTGCAAGCCGAATGGACACACACACACACGCACACACAAACACACGCTCACAGGCATACACGCACACACGCACACGCACACGCACACACTCCAAACCTCTCGACTCCTATCCATTAGTCGCCTCTTAAGACAGGCAGGGCCTTCTTGCCACAGACGTATTTCTATCTCTGCGAGCCGAACGGACACACACACACACTTGCACACACACACACACACACACACATACACGCTTCACATCTCGACTCCTACCAATTAGTCGCTCCTTACAGCAAGCATGGCCTTCTTGCCACGGACGTATTCTTATCTCTGCGAGCCAAAGGTATACACACACACATATACACACACATACTCACACACACACGCACACACGCACACACACACACAATCTTCACCTCTCGACTCCTACCCATTAGTCGCCTCTTACGACAGGCATGGCCTTCTTGTCACGGCTGTATTTTTATCTCTGCGAGCAGAAGGGACACACACACATACACACACATACACACACACACATTCACACACACACGCACGCACACATACACTCTTCACCTCTCGACTCCTACCCATTAGTCGCTCCTTAAGACTGGCAAGGCCTTCTTGCCACGGCTGTTTTCTTATCTCTGCGAGACGACCGGACACACACACACTCACACAAGCACACACACGCACACACGCACACACACACACACACATACACTCTTCACCTCTCGACTTCTACCCATTAGTCAATGCTTACGACAGGCAGGGCCTTCTTGGCACGGACGTGTTCTTATCTCTGCGAGCCGACCGGACACACACACACTCACACACGCACACACACACGCACACACGCACACACACACACATACACTCTTCACCTCTCGACTCCTACCAATTAGTCGCCACTTACGACAGGCAGGGCCTTCTTGCCTCGGCCGTAAGCTTATCTCTGCAAGCTGAACGGACACACACACTCACACACACAAGCACGCACACACGCACACACACACGCGCACACAATCACACAATTACACTCTTCACCTCTCGACTCCTACCCATTAGTCGCCTCTTACGACAGGCAGGGCCTTCTTGCCACTGCCGTGTTCTTATCTCTGCGAGCCTACTGGACACACACACACTCACACACACAAATACACACACACACTCACACACGCACACACAAGCAGACGCACACACACACACATACACTCTTCACCTCTCGACTTCTACCCATTAGTCACCGCTTACGACAGGCAGGGCTTTCTTGGCACGGACGTGTTCTTATCTCTGCAAGCCGAACGGACACACACACACTCACACACACACGCACGCACACACGCACACACACGCACACACACACACACCAATACACTCTTCACCTCTCGACTCCTACCCATTAGTCGCCTCTTACGACAGGCATGGCCTTCTTGCCTCGGCCGTATTCTAATCTCTGCGAGCCGAATGGACACACACATACATACACACACACTTACACATGCACAAACACACACACACACACCTACACACGCACACATACATACACTATTCACCTCTCGACTCCTACCTATTAGTCGCCCCATACAAGAGGCAGGGCCTTCTTGCCTTGGCTGTATTCTTATCTCTGCAAGCCAAACAGACACACACACATACACACACACTTACACACGCACACACACGCACACGCCTCTTACGACAGGCAGGGCCCTCTTGCCACGGCCGTGTTCTTATCTCTGCGAGCCGACTGGACACACACACTCACACACACAAATACACACACACACTCACACACGCACACACACGCACACATGCAAACACACACATACACTCTTCACCTCTCGAATCCTACCCATTAGTCGCCTCTTACGACAGGCAGGGCCTTCTTGCCACGGCCGTGTTCTTATCTCTGCGAGACGACCGGACACACACACACACTCACACAAGCACACACACGCACACACGCAGACGCACACACACACACATACACTCTTCACCTCTCGACTTCTACCCATTAGTCACCGCTTACGACAGGCAGGGCTTTCTTGGCACGGACGTGTTCTTATCTCTGCAAGCCGAACGGACACACACACACACGCACACACAAACACACGCTCACAGGCATACACGCACACACGCACACACACACGCACACACACACACACACACACACACATACACGCTTCACCTCTCGACTCCTACCAATTAGTCGCTCCTTACAGCAAGCATGGCCTTCTTGCCACGGACGTATTCTTATCTCTGCGAGCCAAAGGTATACACACACACATACACACACACATACTCACACACACACACTCACACACGCACACACACGCACACACGCACACTCACACACACATACACTCTTCACCTCTCGAGTTCTACCCATTAGTCACCGCTTACGACAGGCAGGGCCTTCTTGGCACGGACGTGTTCTTATCTCTGCGAGACGACCGGACACACACACTCTCACACAAGCACACACACGCACACACGCACACACATACACATACACTCTTCACCTCTCGACTTCTACCCATTAGTCACCGCTTACGACAGGCAGGGCCTTCTTGGCACGGACGTGTTCTTATCTCTGCGAGCCGACTGGACACACACACTCACACACACAAATACACACACACACTCACACACGCACACACACGCACACACGCACACACATACACATACACTCTTCACCTCTCGACTTCTACCCATTAGTCACCGCTTACGATAGGCAGGTCCTTCTTGGCACGGACGTGTTCTTATCTCTGCGAGACGACCGGACACACACACTCTCACACAAGCACACACACGCACACACGCACACACATACACATACACTCTTCACCTCTCGACTTCTACCCATTAGTCACCGCTTACGACAGGCAGGGCCTTCTTGGCACGGACGTGTTCTTATCTCTGCGAGACGACCGGACACACACACTCTCACACAAGCACACACACGCACACACGCACACACACACACACATACACTCTTCACCTCTCGACTTCTACCCATTAGTCACCGCTTACGACAGGCAGGGCCTTCTTGGCACGGACGTGTTCTTATCTCTGCGAGCCGACTGGACACACACACTCACACACACAAATACACACACACACTCACACACGCACACACACGCACACACGCACACTCACACACACATACACTCTTCTCCTCTCGACTCCTACCCATTAGTCGCCTCTTACGACAAGCAGGGCCTTCTTGCCAAGGCGGTGTTCTTATCTCTGCAAGCCGAACGGACACACACACACGCACACACAAACACACGCCCACAGGCATACACGCACACACTCTCCACCTCTCGACTCCTATCCATTAGTCGCCTTTTAAGACAGGCAGGGCCTTCTTGCCACAGACGTATTCCTATCCCTGCGAGCCGAACGGACACACACACACACTTGCACACACACACACACACATACACGCTTCACCTCTCGACTCCTACCCATTAGTCGCCTCTTACGACAGGCAGGGCTTCTTGCCACGGCCGTATTCTAATCTCTGCGAGCCGAACGGACAGACACACACACACTCACACACCCACACACGCACACACACACACACACACATACACTTTTCACCTCTCGACTCCTACCCATTAGTCGTCTCTTACGACAGGCAGGGCCTTTTTGCCACGGCCGTGTTTTTACCTCTGCGAGCCATACACACACACACACACACAATCACAACCACACACACACCTAAACTCTTCTAAACGACAGGCAGGGCCTTCTTGCCACGGCTGTATTCTTATCTCTGCAAGTCGAACGGACACACACACACATACACTCACACACGCACACACACACACACTCACACACAGGTACACTCTTCAACTCGCGATTCCTACCCATTAGTTGCTCCTTACAACAGGCATGGCCTTCTTGCCACGGCCGTATTCGTACCTCTGCGAGCAGAAGAGACACGCACACACACACACATACACATACACACACACGCGCGCGCACACACACACATACACTCTTCACCTCTCGACTCCTACCCATTATTCTCCTCTTACGACAGGCAGAGCCTTCTTGCCACGGCCGTGTTCATACCTCTGCGAACCGACCGGACACACACACACACTGACAAACACACACTCACACACACACTCACACACGCACGCACACACGCACACAAACACACACACATACACTCTTCACCTCTCGACTCCTACCCATTATTCTGCTCTTACGACAGGCAGGGCCTTCTTGCCACGGACGTATTCTTATCTCTGCGAGCCGAACGGACACTTACATACATACACACACACTGACAAACACACACTCACACACACACTCACACACGCACGCACACACGCACACAAACACACACACATACACTCTTCACCTCTCGACTCCTACCCATTATTCTCCTCTTACGACAGGCAGAGCCTTCTTGCCACGGCCGTGTTCATATCTCTGCGAGCCGACCGGACACACACACACACTGACAAACACACACTCACACACACACTCACACACGCACGCACACACGCACACAAACACACACACATACACTCTTCACCTCTCGACTCCTACCCATTATTCTGCTCTTACGACAGGCAGGGCCTTCTTGCCACGGCTGTATTCTTATCTCTGCAAGTCGAACGGACACACACACACATACACTCACACACGCACACACACACACACTCACACACAGGTACACTCTTCAACTCGCGATTCCTACCCATTAGTTGCTCCTTACAGCAGGCATGGCCTTCTTGCCACGGCCGTATTCGTACCTCTGCGAGCAGAAGAGACACGCACACACACACACATACACATACACACACACGCGCGCGCACACACACACATACACTCTTCACCTCTCGACTCCTACCCATTATTCTCCTCTTACGACAGGCAGAGCCTTCTTGCCACGGCCGTGTTCATATCTCTGCGAGCCGAACGGACACACACACACACACACTCGCACACACACACACACATACACGCTTCACCTCTCGACTCCTACCCATTAGTCGCCTCTTACGACATTCATTGACTTTTTGCCACGGCCGTGTTCTTATCTCTGCGAGCCGAACGGACACACACACAAGCACACACACACGCACACACGCACACGCACACACTTTCCACCTCTCGACTCCTATCCATTAGTCGCCTCTTAAGACAGGCAGGGCATTCTTGCCACGGCCGTATTTTTATCTCTGCGAGCCGAGCGGACACACACACCCATACACACACACTCACATTCGCACAAACACACACACACGCACACACACACATACACTCTTCACCTCTCGACTCCTACCCATTAGTCGCCTTTTACGAGAGGCATGTCCTTCTTGCCTCGACCGTATTCTAATCTCTGCGAGCCGAACGGACACTTACATACATACACACACACTTACAAACGCACGAACACACACACACGCACACACATACACTCTTCACCTCTCGACTCCTACCCATTAGTCACCTCTTACGACAGGCATGGCATTCTTGCCACCGCTGTTTTCTTTTCTCTGCGAGCCAAAGGGACACACATACACACACACACACTCACAGACACACACACACGCACGCACACACGCACACACTAATACACTTACACACACACACACAATCACGCACACACGCACACACACATACACTCTTCACCTCTCGATTCCTACCTATTAGTCGCCCCTTACAAGAGGCAGGGCCTTCTTGCCTTGGCCGTATTCTTATCTCTGCAAGCCTAACGGACACACACACATACACACACACACTCACACACGCAAACACACACGCACACACACACACACATACACTCTTCACCTCTCGACTCCTACCCATTAGTCACCTCTTACGTCAGGCAGGGCCTTCTTTCCTCGGCCGTGTTCTTATCTCTGCAAGCCGAACGGACACACACACATACACACACACACACACACATACACTCTTCACCTCTCGATTCCTACACATTAGTCGCCCCTTACAAGAGGCAGGGCCTTCTTGCCTTGGCCGTATTCTTATCTCTGCAAGCCTAACGGACACACACACATACACACACACACTCACACACGCAAACACACACGCACACACACACACACACACACATACACTCTTCACCTTTCGACTCCTACCCAGTAGTCGCCACTTACGACAGGCAGGGCCTTCTTGCCCCGGCCGTATTCTTATCTCTGCAAGCTGAACGGACACACACAATCACACACACAAGCACGCACACACGCACACACACACGCGCACACACACACACACAATTACACTCTTCACCTCTCGACTCCTACCCATTAGTCGCCTCTTACGACAAGCATGGCCTTCTTGCCACCGCTGTTTTCTTATCTCTGCGAGACGAAGGGACACACACACACATACACACACACACTCACACACACACGCGCACAAACGCACGCACACATACATTCTTCACCTCTCGACTCCTACCCATTAGTCGCCCATTACGACAGGCATGGCCTTCTTGCCACCGCTGTTTTCTTATCTCTGCGAGCCGAAGGGACACACACATACACACACACTCACACACACACGCACGCACACATACACTTTTCACCTCTCGACTCCTACCCATTAGTCGCCTCTTACGACAGGCAGAGCCTTCTTGCCACGGCCGTGTTCTTATCTCTGCGAGCCAACCGGACACACACACTCACACACACACGCGCACAAACGCACGCACACATACATTCTTCACCTCTCGACTCCTACCCATTAGTCGCCCATTACGACAGGCATGGCCTTCTTGCCACCGCTGTTTTCTTATCTCTGCGAGCCGAAGGGACACACACACATACACACACACTCACACACACACACGCACGCACACATACACTTTTCACCTCTCGACTCCTACCCATTAGTCACCTCTTACGACAGGCATGTCCTTCTTGCCACCGCTGTTTTCTTATCTATGCGAGCCGAAGGGACACACACACAAACATACACACACACACACTCACACACACACACACACACGAACACACACGCACACACACATACACTCACACACACACACGCACACACACATACACTCTTCACCTCTCGACTCCTACCTATTAGTCGCCCCTTACAAGAGGCAGGGCCTTCTTGCCTCGGCCGTATTCTTATCTCTGCAAGCCAAACGGACACACACACATACTCACACACGCACACACAGACGCACACACGCATACACACATACACTCTTCACCTCTCGTCTCCTACCTATTAGTCGCCCCTTGCAAAAGGCAGGGTCTTCTTGCCTTGGCCGTATTCTTATCTCTGCAAGCCAAACGGACACACAAACATACACACACACTCACACACGCACACACACGCACACACGCACACACACACATATACACTCTTCACCACTCGACTCCTACCTATTAGTCGCCCCTTACAAGAGGCAGGGCCTTCTTGCCTCGGCCGTATTCTTATCTCTGCAAGCCAAACGGACACACACACATACTCACACACGCACACTCACACACACACACACGCACACACACATACACTCTTCACCTCTCGACTCCTACCTATTAGTCGCCCCTTACAAGAGGCAGGGCCTTCTTGCCTCGGCCGTATTCTTATCTCTGCAAGCCAAACGGACACACAAACATACACACACACTCACACACGCACACACACGGACACACGCACACACACACATATACACTCTTCACCACTCGACTCCTACTCATTAGTCGCCTCTTAGGACAGGCAGGGCCTTCTTGCCACGGCCGTGTTCTTATCTCTGCGAGCCTACTGGACACACACACACTCACACACACAGATACACACACACACTCACACACCACACACACGCACGCACGCACACACACATACACTCTTCACCTCTCGACTCCTACCCATTAGTTGCCTCTTTCGACAGGCAGGGCCTTTTTTGCCACGGCCGTGTTCTTATCTTTGCGAGACGACCGGACACACACACACAATTACACAAGCACACACACGCACACACGCACACACGCACACACACACATACACTCTTCACCTCTCGACTCCTACCTATTACTCGCCCCTTACGACAGGCAGGGCCTTCTTGCCTCGGCTGTATTCTTATCTCTGCAGGCCGAACGGACACACATACATACACACACACTCACACACGCACACACACACACACTCACACACACACACACACACGCACACACACACACACATACACTCTTCACCTTTCGACTCCTACCCATTAGTCGCCTCCTACGACAGGCAGGGCCTTCTTGCCACGGCCGTATTCTTATCTCTGCGAGTCGAACGGACACACACACACGCTCACACACGCACACACGCACACACACACACACATACACTCTTCACCTCTCGACTCTTACCTATTACTCGCCCCTTACGACAGGCAGGGCCTTCTTGCCTCGGCTGTGTTCTTATCTCTGCAAGCCGAACGGACACACATACATACACACACTCACACACGCACACACACATGCACACAGAGACACACACATAAACTCTTCACCTCTCTACTCCTACCCATTAGTCGCCTCTTTCGACAGGCAGGGCCTTTTTGCCACGGCCGTGTTCTTATCTTTGCGAGCCATACAGACACACATACACACTCACACACACACACCTACCCTCTTCACCTCTCGACTCCTACCTATTACTCGCACCTTACGACAGGCAGGGCCTTCTTGCCTCGGCTGTATTCTTATCTCTGCAGGCCGAACGGACATACATACATACACACACACTCACACACGCACACACACACACACTCACACACACACGCACACACACACACACACATACACTCTTCACCTCTCGACTCCTACCCATTAGTCGCCTCTTACGACAGGCAGGGCTTTTTTGCCACGGCCGTGTTTTTACCTCTGCGAGCCATACAGACACACACACACACACACTCACAACCACACACACACACCTAAACTCTTCTAAACGACAGGCAGGGCTTCTTGCCACGGCCGTATTCTTATCTCTGCGAGCCGAACGGACACACACACACACACTCACACACGCACACACGCACTCATACACACACATACACTCTTCACCTCTCGACTCCTACCCATTAGTCGTCTCTTACGACAGGCAGGGCCTTTTTGCCACGGCCGTGTTTTTACCTCTGCGAGCCATACAGACACACACACACACACTCACACACGCACACACGCACACATACACACACATACACTCTTTACCTCTCGACTTATACCCATTAGTCGTCTCTTACGACAGGCAGGGCCTTTTTGCCACGGCCGTGTTTTTACCTCTGCGAGCCATTTAGACACACACACACACACACTCACAACCACACACACACACCTAAACTCGTCTAAACGACAGGCAGGGCTTCTTGCCACGGCCGTATTCTTATCTCTGCGAGCCGAACGGACACACACACACACACACTCACACACGCACACACGCAAACACACACATACACTCTTCACCTCTCGACTCCTACCCATTAGTCGTCTCTTACGACAGGCAGGGCCTTTTTGCCACGGCCGTGTTTTTACCTCTGCGAGCCATACAGACACACACACATACACTTACAACCACACACACACACACACCTAAACTCTTCTAAACGACAGGCAGGGCCTTCTTGCCACGGCTGTATTCTTATCTCTGCAAGCCGAACGGACACACACACATACACTCACACACGCACACACACACACACTCACACACAGGTACACTTTTCAACTCGCGACTCCTACCCATTAGTTGCTCCTTACAGCAAGCATGGCCTTCTTGCCACGGCCGTATTCGTACCTCTGCGAGCAGAAGAGACACGCACACACACACACACACACATACACATACACACACACACGCGCGCACACACACACATACACACACACACATACACTCTTCACCTCTCGACTCCTACCCATTATTCTGCTTTTACGACAGGCAGGGCCTTCTTGCCACGGACGTATTCTTATCTCTGCGAGCCGAACAGACACACACACACACACTCGCACACACACACACACATACACGCTCCACCTCTAGACTCCTACCCATTGGTCGCCTCTTGCGACATTCAGGGACTTTTTGCCACTGCCGTGTTCTTCTCTGCGAGCCGAACGGACACACACACACTCACACACACACGCACACACACACGCACACACGCACACGCACAATCTTTCCACCGCTCGACTCCTATCCATTAGTCGCCTCTTAAGACAGGCAGGGCCTTCTTGCCACGGCCGTATTTTTATCTCTGCGAGCCGAGCGGAAACACACACAGTCACACACACACACATACACTATTCACCTCTCGACTCCTCCCTTTTGGTCGCCTCTTACGAGAGGCAGGGCCTTCTTGCTCCGGCGGTATTCTTATCTCTGCAAGCCGAACGGATACACACACTCACACACACACGCACGCACACACACACACGCACACACACATACACTCTTCACCTCTCGACTCCTACCCATTAGTCACCTCTTACGACAGGCATGGCATTCTTGCCACCGCTGTTTTCTTTTCTCTGCGAGCCGAAGGGACACACATACACACACACACTCTCACAGACACACACACGCTCGCACACACGCACACACACATACACTCACACACACACACACACACGCACACACGCACACACACATACACTCTTCACCTCTCGATTCCTACACATTAGTCGCCCCTTACAAGAGGCAGGGCCTTCTTGCCTTAGCCGTATTCTTATCTCTGCAAGCCTAACGGACACACACACATACACACACACTTACACACGCAAACACACACGCACACACACACACATACACTCTTCACCTCTCGACTTCTACCCATTAGCCGCTAACTACAACAAGCATGGCCTTCTTGTCACGGCCGTATTCTTATCTCTGCAAGCCGAACGGACACACACACCCATACACACACACTTACATACGCACAAACACACACACACGCACACACATATACACTCTTCACCTCTCGACTCCTACCCATTAGTCACCTCTTACGACAGGCATGGCATTCTTGCCACCGCTGTTTTCTTTTCTCTGCGAGCCGAAGGGACACACATACACACACACACACACACTCACAGACACACACACACGCACGCACACACGCACACACACATACACTCACACACACACACACACACACACGCACACACACATACACTCTTCACCTCTCGATTCCTACCTATTAGTCGCCCCTTACAAGAGGCAGGGCCTTCTTGCCCTGGCCGTATTCTTATCTCTGCTAGCCTAACGGACACACACACATACACACACACTCACACACGCAAACACACACGCACACACACACACACACATACACTCTTCACCTCTCGACTCCTACCCATTAGTCTCCTCTTACGTCAGGTAGGGCCTTCTTTCCTCGGCCGTGTTCTTATCTCTGCAAGCCGAACGGACACACACACATACTCACACACGCACACACACACGCACACACATACACCCTTCACCCCTCGACTCCTACCTATTAGTCGCCCCTTACAAGAGGCAGGGCCTTCTTGCCTCGGCCGTATTCTTATCTCTGCAAGCCTAACGGACACACACACATACACACACACACACTCACACACGCAATCACACACGCACACACACACACACACACACATACACTCTTCACCTCTCGATTCCTACACATTAGTCGCCCCTTACAAGAGGCAGGGCCTTCTTGCCTTGGCCGTATTCTTATCTCTGCAAGCCTAACGGACACACACACATACACACACACACTCACACACGCAAACACACACGCACACACACACACACACACATACACTCTTCACCTTTCGACTCCTACCCAGTAGTCGCCACTTACGACAGGCAGGGCCTTCTTGCCCCGGCCGTATTCTTATCTCTGCAAGCTGAACGGACACACACAATCACACACACAAGCACGCACACACGCACACACACACACAATTACACTCTTCACCTCTCGACTCCTACCCATTAGTCGCCTCTTACGACAAGCATGGCCTTCTTGCCACCGCTGTATTCTTATCTCTGCGAGACGAAGGGACACACACACAAATACACACACACACTCACACACACACGCGCACAAACGCACGCACACATACATTCTTCACCTCTCGACTCCTACCCATTAGTCGCCCATTACGACAGGCATGGCCTTCTTGCCACCGCTGTTTTATTATCTCTGCGAGCCGAAGGGACACACACATACACACACACTCACACACACACGCACGCACACATATACTTTTCACCTCTCGACTCCTACCCATTAGTCGCCTCTTACGACAGGCAGGGCCTTTTTGCCACGGCCGTGTTCTTATCTCTGCGAGCCAACCGGACACACACACTCACACACACACATACACACACACACTCACACACGCACGCACACACGCACACACTTACACACGCATACACACACACACATACACTTTTCACCTCTCGACTCCTACCCATTAGTCACCTCTTACGACAGGCATGGCCTTCTTGAAACCGCTGATTTCTTATCTCTGCGAGCCGAAGGGACACACATACACATACACACACACTCACACACACACGCACACACGCACGCACACATACACTCTTCACTTCTCGACTCCTACCCATTAGTCGCCCCTTACGACAGGCATGTCCTTTTTGCCACCGCTGTTTTCTTATCTCTGCGAGCCGAAGGGACACACACACAAACATACACACACACACTCACACACACACACACGAACACACACGCACACACACATACACTCACACACACACACGCACACACACATACACTCTTCACCTCTCGACTCCTACCTATTAGTCGCCCCTTACAAGAGGCAGGGCCTTCTTTCCTCGGCCGTATTCTTATCTCTGCAAGCCAAACGGACACACACACATACTCACACACGCACACACAAACGCACACACGCATACACACATACACTCTTCACCTCTCGTCTCCTACCTATTAGTCGCCCCTTACAAAAGGCAGGGTCTTCTTGCCTTGGCCGTATTCTTATCTCTGCAATCCAAACGGACACACAAACATACACACACACTCACACGCACACACACACACATTCTTCACCTCTCGACTCCTACCCATTAGTCGCCTCTTTCGACAGGCAGGGCCTTTTTTGCCACCGCCGTGTTCTTATCTCTGCGAGACGACCGGACACACACACACACACTCACACAAGCACACACACGCACACACGCACACACACACATACACTCTTCACCTCTCGACTCCTACCTATTACTCGCCCCTTACGACAGGCAGGGCCTTCTTGCCTCGGCTGTATTCTTATCTCTGCAGGCCGAACGGACACACATACATACACACACACTCACACACGCACACACACACACACTCACACACACACACACACACACGCACACACACACACACATACACTCTTCACCTTTCGACTCCTACCCATTAGTCGCCTCTTACGACAGGCAGGGCCTTCTTGCCACGGCCGTATTCTTATCTCTGCGAGCCGAACGGACACACACACACACTCACACACGCACACACGCACACACACACATACACTCTTCACCTCTCGACTCCTACCCATTAGTCGTCTCTTACGACAGGCAGGGCCTTCTTGCCACGGCCGTATTCTTATCTCTGCGAGCCGAACGGACACACACACACACTCACACACGCACACACGCACACACACACATACACTCTTCACCTCTCGACTCCTACCCATTAGTCGTCTCTTACGACAGGCAGGGCCTTCTTGCCACGGCCGTATTCTTATCTCTGCGAGCCGAACGGACACACACACACACTCACACACGCACACACGCACACACACACATACACTCTTCACCTCTCCACTCCTACCCATTAGTCGCCTCTTTCGACAGGCAGGGCCTTTTTGCCACGGCCGTGTTCTTATCTTTGCGAGCCATACAGACACACATACACACTCACACACACACACCTACACCATTCACCTCTCGACTCCTACCTATTACTCGCACCTTACGACAGGCAGGGCCTTCTTGCCTCGGCTGTATTCTTATCTCTGCAGGCCGAACGGACACACATACATACACACACACTCACACACGCACACACACACACACTTACACACACACGCACACACACACACACATACACTCTTCACCTCTCGACTCCTACCCATTAGTCGCCTCTTACGACAGGCAGGGCTTTTTTGCCACGGCCGTGTTTTTACCTCTGCGAGCCATACAGACACACACACACACTCACACACGCACACACGCACACATACACACACATACACTCTTCACCTCTCGACTCCTACCCATTAGTCGTCTCTTACGACAGGCAGGGCCTTTTTGCCACGGCCGTGTTTTTACCTCTGCGAGCCATACAGACACACACACACATACACACTCACAACCACACACACACACCTAAACTCTTCTAAACGACAGGCAGGGCTTCTTGCCACGGCCGTATTCTTATCTCTGCGAGCCGAACGGACACACACACACATACACTCACACACGCACACACACACACACTCACACACAGGTACACTCTTCAACTCGCGACTCCTACCCATTAGTTGCTCCTTACAGCAAGCATGGCCTTCTTGCCACGGCCGTATTCGTACCTCTGCGAGCAGAAGAGACACGCACACACACACACATACACATACATACACACACGCGCGCACACACACACATACACTCTTTACCTCTCGACTCCTAGCCATTATTCTCCTCTTACGACAGGCAGAGCCTTCTTGCCACGGCCGTGTTCATATCTCTGCGAGCCGACCGGACACACACACACACTGACACACACACACTCACACACACACTCACACACGCACGCACACACGCACACAAACACACACACATACACTCTTCACCTCTCGACTCCTACCCATTATTCTGCTCTTACGACAGGCAGGGCCTTCTTGCCACGGACGTATTCTTATCTCTGCGAGCCGAACAGACACACACACACACTCGCACACACACACACTCGCACACACACACACACATACACGCTCCACCTCTAGACTCCTACCCATTGGTCTCCTCTTACGACATTCAGGGACTTTTTGCCACTGCCGTGTTCTTCTCTGCGAGCCGAACGGACACACACACACTCACACACACACGCACACACACACGCACACACGCACACGCACAATCTTTCCACCTCTCGACTCCTATCCATTAGTCGCCTCTTAAGACAGGCAGGGCCTTCTTGCCTTGGCCGTATTCTTATCTCTGCTAGCCTAACGGACACACACACATACACACACACACTCACACACGCAAACACACACGCACACACACACACACACACACACATACACTCTTCACCTCTCGACTCCTACCCATAAGTCGCCTCTTACGTCAGGCAGGGCATTCTTTCCTCGGCCGTGTTCTTATCTCTGCAAGCCGAACGGACACACACACATACTCACACACGCACACACACACTCACACACACATACACTCTTCACCCCTCGACTCCTACCTATTAGTCGCCCCTTACAAGAGGCAGGGCCTTCTTGCCTCGGCCGTATTCTTATCTCTGCAAGCCTAACGGACACACACACATACACACACATACTCACACACGCAAACACACACGCACACACACACACACATACACTCTTCACCTTTCGACTCCTACCCATTAGTCGCCTCTTACGACAGGCAGGGCCTTCTTGCCACGGCCGTATTCTTATCTCTGCGAGCCGAACGGACACACACACACACTCACACACGCACACACGCACACACACACATACACTCTTCACCTCTCGACTCCTACCCATTAGTCGTCTCTTACGACAGGCAGGGCCTTCTTGCCACGGCCGTATTCTTATCTCTGCGAGCCGAACGGACACACACACACACACTCACACACGCACACACGCACACACACACATACACTCTTCACCTCTCGACTCCTACCCATTAGTCGTCTCTTACGACAGGCAGGGCCTTCTTGCCACGGCCGTATTCTTATCTCTGCGAGCCGAACGGACACACACACACACTCACACACGCACACACGCACACACACACATACACTCTTCACCTCTCCACTCCTACCCATTAGTCGCCTCTTTCGACAGGCAGGGCCTTTTTGCCACGGCCGTGTTCTTATCTTTGCGAGCCATACAGACACACATACACACTCACACACACACACCTACACCATTCACCTCTCGACTCCTACCTATTACTCGCACCTTACGACAGGCAGGGCCTTCTTGCCTCGGCTGTATTCTTATCTCTGCAGGCCGAACGGACACACATACATACACACACACTCACACACGCACACACACACACACTTACACACACACGCACACACACACACACATACACTCTTCACCTCTCGACTCCTACCCATTAGTCGCCTCTTACGACAGGCAGGGCTTTTTTGCCACGGCCGTGTTTTTACCTCTGCGAGCCATACAGACACACACACACACTCACACACGCACACACGCACACATACACACACATACACTCTTCACCTCTCGACTCCTACCCATTAGTCGTCTCTTACGACAGGCAGGGCCTTTTTGCCACGGCCGTGTTTTTACCTCTGCGAGCCATACAGACACACACACACATACACACTCACAACCACACACACACACCTAAACTCTTCTAAACGACAGGCAGGGCTTCTTGCCACGGCCGTATTCTTATCTCTGCGAGCCGAACGGACACACACACACATACACTCACACACGCACACACACACACACTCACACACAGGTACACTCTTCAACTCGCGACTCCTACCCATTAGTTGCTCCTTACAGCAAGCATGGCCTTCTTGCCACGGCCGTATTCGTACCTCTGCGAGCAGAAGAGACACGCACACACACACACATACACATACATACACACACGCGCGCACACACACACATACACTCTTTACCTCTCGACTCCTAGCCATTATTCTCCTCTTACGACAGGCAGAGCCTTCTTGCCACGGCCGTGTTCATATCTCTGCGAGCCGACCGGACACACACACACACTGACACACACACACTCACACACACACTCACACACGCACGCACACACGCACACAAACACACACACATACACTCTTCACCTCTCGACTCCTACCCATTATTCTGCTCTTACGACAGGCAGGGCCTTCTTGCCACGGACGTATTCTTATCTCTGCGAGCCGAACAGACACACACACACACTCGCACACACACACACTCGCACACACACACACACATACACGCTCCACCTCTAGACTCCTACCCATTGGTCTCCTCTTACGACATTCAGGGACTTTTTGCCACTGCCGTGTTCTTCTTTGCGAGCCGAACGGACACACACACACTCACACACACACGCACACACACACGCACACACGCACACGCACAATCTTTCCACCTCTCGACTCCTATCCATTAGTCGCCTCTTAAGACAGGCAGGGCCTTCTTGCCTTGGCCGTATTCTTATCTCTGCTAGCCTAACGGACACACACACATACACACACACACTCACACACGCAAACACACACGCACACACACACACACACACACACACACATACACTCTTCACCTCTCGACTCCTACCCATAAGTCGCCTCTTACGTCAGGCAGGGCATTCTTTCCTCGGCCGTGTTCTTATCTCTGCAAGCCGAACGGACACACACACATACTCACACACGCACACACACACTCACACACACATACACTCTTCACCCCTCGACTCCTACCTATTAGTCGCCCCTTACAAGAGGCAGGGCCTTCTTGCCTCGGCCGTATTCTTATCTCTGCAAGCCTAACGGACACACACACATACACACACATACTCACACACGCAAACACACACGCACACACACACACACACATACACTCTTCACCTCTCGACTCCTACCCATTAGTCGCCTCTTACGTCAGGCAGGGCCTTCTTTCCTCGGCCGTAGTCTTATCTCTGTGAGCCGAAGAGACACACACACACACACACATACACACACACTCACACACGCACACACACACATACACTCTTCACCTCTCGACTCCTACCCAGTAGTCGCCACTAACGACAGGCAGGGCCTTCTTGCCCCTGCCGTATTCTTATCTCTGCAAGCTGAACGGACACACACACTCACACACACAAGCACGCACACACGCACACACACACGCGCACACACACACACAATTACACTCTTCACCTCTCGACTTCTACTCATTAGTCGCCTCTTACGACAAGCATGGCCTTCTTGCCACCGCTGTTTTCTTATCTCTGCGAGCCGAAGGGACACACACATACACACACACTCACACACACACGCACGCACACATACACTTTTCACCTCTCGACTCCTACCCATTAGTCGCCTCTTACGACAGGCAGGGCCTTTTTGCCACGGCCGTGTTCTTATCTCTGCGAGCCAACCGGACACACACACTCACACACACACGCACACACAAACGCACATACGCATACACACATACACTCTTCACCTCTCGTCTCCTACCTATTAGTCGCCCCTTACAAAAGGCAGGGTCTTCTTGCCTTGGCCGTATTCTTATCTCTGCAATCCAAACGGACACACAAACATACACACACACTCACACGCACACACACGCACACACGCACACACACACACATACACTCTTCACCTCTCGACTCCTACCCATTAGTCGCCTCTTTCGACAGGCAGGGCCTTTTTTGCCACCGCCGTGTTCTTATCTCTGCGAGACGACCGGACACACACACACACACTCACACAAGCACACACACGCACACACACACATACACTCTTCACCTCTCGACTCCTACCTATTACTCGCCCCTTACGACAGGCAGGGCCTTCTTGCCTCGGCTGTATTCTTATCTCTGCAGGCCGAACGGACACACATACATACACACACACTCACACACGCACACACACACACACTCACACACACACACACACACACGCACACACACACACATACACTCTTCACCTTTCGACTCCTACCCATTAGTCGCCTCTTACGACAGGCAGGGCCTTCTTGCCACGGCCGTATTCTTATCTCTGCGAGCCGAACGGACACACACACACACTCACACACGCACACACGCACACACACACATACACTCTTCACCTCTCGACTCCTACCCATTAGTCGTCTCTTACGACAAGCAGGGCCTTCTTGCCACGGCCGTATTCTTATCTCTGCGAGCCGAACGGACACACACACACACTCACACACGCACACACGCACACACACACATACACTCTTCACCTCTCGACTCCTACCCATTAGTCGTCTCTTACGACAGGCAGGGCCTTCTTGCCACGGCCGTATTCTTATCTCTGCGAGCCGAACGGACACACACACACACACTCACACACGCACACACGCACACACACACATACACTCTTCACCTCTCCACTCCTACCCATTAGTCGCCTCTTTCGACAGGCAGGGCCTTTTTGCCACGGCCGTATTCTTATCTCTGCGAGCCGAACGGACACACACACACACTCACACACGCACACACGCACACACACACATACACTCTTCACCTCTCGACTCCTACCCATTAGTCGTCTCTTACGACAGGCAGGGCCTTCTTGCCTCGGCTGTATTCTTATCTCTGCAGGCCGAACGGACACACATACATACACACATACTCACACACGCACACACACACACACTCACACACACACGCACACACACACACACACATACACTCTTCACCTCTCGACTCCTACCCATTAGTCGCCTCTTACGACAGGCAGGGCTTTTTTGCCACGGCCGTGTTTTTACCTCTGCGAGCCATACAGACACACACACACACTCACACACGCACACACGCACACACACACACACATACACTCTTCACCTTTCGACTCCTACCCATTAGTCGCCTCTTACGACAGGCAGGGCCTTCTTGCCACGGCCGTATTCTTATCTCTGCGAGCCGAACGGACACACACACACACACTCACACACGCACACACGCACACACACACATACACTCTTCACCTCTCGACTCCTACCCATTAGTCGCCTCTTACGTCAGGGAGGGCATTCTTTCCTCGGCCGTGTTCTTATCTCTGCAAGCCGAACGGACACACACACATACTCACACACGCACACACACACATACACTCTTCACCCCTCGACTCCTACCTATTAGTCGCCCCTTACAAGAGGCAGGGCCTTCTTGCCTCGGCCGTATTCTTATCTCTGCAAGCCTAACGGACACACACACATACACACACATACTCACACACGCAAACACACACGCACACACACACACACACACACACATACACTCTTCACCTCTCGACTCCTACCCATTAGTCGCCTCTTACGTCCGGCAGGGCCTTCTTTCCTCGGCCGTAGTCTTATCTCTGTGAGCCGAAGAGACACACACACACACACACATACACACACACTCACACACGCACACACACACACATACACTCTTCACCTCTCGACTCCTACCCAGTAGTCGCCACTAACGACAGGCAGGGCCTTCTTGCCCCTGCTGTATTCTTATGTCTGCAAGCTGAACGGACACACACACTCACACACACAAGCACGCACACACGCACACACACACGCGCACACACACACACAATTACACTCTTCACCTCTCGACTTCTACCCATTAGTCGCCTCTTACGACAAGCATGGCCTTCTTGCCACCGCTGTTTTCTTATCTCTGCGAGACGAAGGGACACACACACATACACACACGCACTCACACACACACGCGCACAAACGCACGCACACATTCTTCACCTCTCGACTCCTACCCATTAGTCGCCCATTACGACAGGCAT
>NW_027311885.1:3190000-3192500 GCF_040954645.1 Diabrotica undecimpunctata
CACCGCTTACGACAGGCAGGGCTTTCTTGGCACGGACGTGTTCTTATCTCTGCGAGCCGACCGGACACACACACACTCACACACGCACACACACACTCACACACGCACGCACACACGCACACACTTACACACGCATACACACACACATACACTTTTCACCTCTCGACTCCTACCCATTAGTCGCCCCTTACGACAGGCATGTCCTTCTTGCCACCGCTGTTTTCTTATCTCTGCGAGCCGAAGGGACACACACACAAACATACACACACACGAACACACACGCACACACACATACACTCACACACACACACACGCACACACACATACACTCTTCACCTCTCGACTCCTACCTATTAGTCGCCCCTTACAAGAGGCAGGGCCTTCTTGCCTCGGCCGTATTCTTATCTCTGCAAGCCAAACGGACACACACACATACTCACACACGCACACACACACGCACACACGCATACACACATACACTCTTCACCTCTCGTCTCCTACCTATTAGTCGCCCCTTACAAAAGGCAGGGTCTTCTTGCCTTGGCCGTATTCTTATCTCTGCAATCCAAACGGACACACAAACATACTAACACACTCACACACGCACACACACGCACACACGCACACACACACACATATACACTCTTCACCACTCGACTCCTACCCATTAGTCGCCTCTTACGACAGGCAGGGCCTTCTTGCCACGGCCGTGTTCTTATCTCTGCGAGCCTACTGGACACACACACACTCACACACACAGATACACACACACACTCACACATCACACACACGCACACACGCACACACACACATACACTCTTCACCTCTCGACTCCTACCCATTAGTCGCCTCTTTCGACAGGCAGGGCCTTTTTTGCCACGGCCGTGTTCTTATCTCTGCGAGACGACCGGACACACACACACACTCACACAAGCACACACACGCACACACGCACACACGCACACACATACACTCTTCACCTCTCGACTCCTACCTATTACTCGCCCCTTACGACAGGCAGGGCCTTCTTGCCTCGGCTGTATTCTTATCTCTGCAGGCCGAACGGACACACATACATACACACACACTCACACACGCACACACACACACACTCACACACACACACACACGCACACACACACACACACACTCTTCACCTTTCGACTCCTACCCATTAGTCGCCTCCTACGACAGGCAGGGCCTTCTTGCCTCGGCTGTGTTCTTATCTCTGCAAGCCGAACGGACACACATACATACACACACTCACACACGCACACACACATGCACACAGAGACACACACATAAACTCTTCACCTCTCTACTCCTACCCATTAGTCGCCTCTTTCGACAGGCAGGGCCTTTTTGCCACGGCCGTGTTCTTATCTTTGCGAGCCATACAGACACACATACACACTCACACACACACACCTACACTCTTCACCTCTCGACTCCTACCTATTACTCGCACCTTACGACAGACAGGGCCTTCTTGCCTCGGCTGTATTCTTATCTCTGCAGGCCGAACGGACATACATACATACACACACACTCACACACGCACACACACACACACTCACACACACACGCACACACACACACACACATACACTCTTCACCTCTCGACTCCTACCCATTAGTCGCCTCTTACGACAGGCAGGGCTTTTTTGCCACGGCCGTGTTTTTACCTCTGCGAGCCATACAGACACACACACACACACACACACTCACAACCACACACACACACCTAAACTCTTCTAAACGACAGGCAGGGCTTCTTGCCACGGCCGTATTCTTATCTCTGCGAGCCGAACGGACACACACACACACACTCACACACGCACACACGCACACATACACACACATACACTCTTCACCTCTCGACTCCTACCCATTAGTCGTCTCTTACGACAGGCAGGGCCTTTTTGCCACGGCCGTGTTTTTACCTCTGCGAGCCATACAGACACACACACACACACTCACACACGCACACACGCACACATACACACACATACACTCTTCACCTCTCGACTCCTACCCATTAGTCGTCTCTTACGACAGGCAGGGCCTTTTTGCCACGGCCGTGTTTTTACCTCTGCGAGCCATACAGACACACACACACACACACTCACAACCACACACACACACCTAAACTCTTCTAAACGACAGGCAGGGCTTCTTGCCACGGCCGTATTCTTATCTCTGCGAGCCGAACGGACACACACACACACACTCACACACGCACACACGCACACACACACACATACACTCTTCACCTCTCGACTCCTACCCATTAGTCGTCTCTTACGACAGGCAGGGCCTTTTTGCCACGGCCGTGTTTTTACCTCTGCGAGCCATACAGACACACACACATACACTTACAACCACACACACACACACACCTAAACTCTTCTAAACGACAGGCAGGGCCTTCTTGCCACGGCTGTATTCTTATCTCTGCAAGCCGAACGGACACACACACATACACTCACACACGCACACA
>NW_027311885.1:3197500-3202500 GCF_040954645.1 Diabrotica undecimpunctata
ACATACACACACGCGCGCACACACACACACATACACTCTTTACCTCTCGACTCCTAGCCATTATTCTCCTCTTACGACAGGCAGAGCCTTCTTGCCACGGCCGTGTTCATATCTCTGCGAGCCGACCGGACACACACACACACTGACACACACACACTCACACACACACTCACACACGCACGCACACACGCACACAAACACACACACATACACTCTTCACCTCTCGACTCCTACCCATTATTCTGCTCTTACGACAGGCAGGGCCTTCTTGCCACGGACGTATTCTTATCTCTGCGAGCCGAACAGACACACACACACACTCGCACACACACACACACACATACACGCTCCACCTCTAGACTCCTACCCATTGGTCGCCTCTTACGACATTCAGGGACTTTTTGCCACTGCCGTGTTCTTCTCTGCGAGCCGAACGGACACACACACACTCACACACACACGCACACACACACGCACACACGCACACGCACAATCTTTCCACCTCTCGACTCCTATCCATTAGTCGCCTCTTAAGACAGGCAGGGCCTTCTTGCCTTGGCCGTATTCTTATCTCTGCTAGCCTAACGGACACACACACATACACACACACACTCACACACGCAAACACACACGCACACACACACACACACACATACACTCTTCACCTCTCGACTCCTACCCATTAGTCGCCTCTTACGTCAGGCAGGGCATTCTTTCCTCGGCCGTGTTCTTATCTCTGCAAGCCGAACGGACACACACACATACTCACACACGCACACACACACTCACACACACATACACTCTTCACCCCTCGACTCCTACCTATTAGTCGCCCCTTACAAGAGGCAGGGCCTTCTTGCCTCGGCCGTATTCTTATCTCTGCAAGCCTAACGGACACACACACATACACACACATACTCACACACGCAAACACACACGCACACACACACACACACACATACACTCTTCACCTCTCGACTCCTACCCATTAGTCGCCTCTTACGTCAGGCAGGGCCTTCTTTCCTCGGCCGTAGTCTTATCTCTGTGAGCCGAAGAGACACACACACACACACACACATACACACACACTCACACACGCACACACACACACATACACTCTTCACCTCTCGACTCCTACCCAGTAGTCGCCACTAACGACAGGCAGGGCCTTCTTGCCCCTGCCGTATTCTTATCTCTGCAAGCTGAACGGACACACACACTCACACACACAAGCACGCACACACGCACACACACACGCGCACACACACACACAATTACACTCTTCACCTCTCGACTTCTACCCATTAGTCGCCTCTTACGACAAGCATGACCTTCTTGCCACCGCTGTTTTCTTATCTCTGCGAGACGAAGGGACACACACACATACACACACACTCTCACACACACACGCGCACAAACGCACGCACACATACATTCTTCACCTCTCGACTCCTACCCATTAGTCGCCCATTACGACAGGCATGGCCTTCTTGCCACCGCTGTTTTCTTATCTCTGCGAGCCGAAGGGACACACACATACACACACACTCACACACACACGCACGCACACATACACTTTTCACCTCTCGACTCCTACCCATTAGTCGCCTCTTACGACAGGCAGGGCCTTTTTGCCACGGCCGTGTTCTTATCTCTGCGAGCCAACCGGACACACACACTCACACACACACATACACACACACACTCACACACGCACGCACACACGCACACACTTACACACGCATACACACACACACACACACACATACACTTTTCACCTCTCGACTCCTACCCATTAGTCACCTCTTACGACAGGCATGGCCTTCTTGAAACCGCTGATTTCTTATCTCTGCGAGCCGAAGGGACACACATACACATACACACACACTCACACACACACGCACACACGCACGCACACATACACTTTTCACTTCTCGACTCCTACCCATTAGTCGCCCCTTACGACAGGCATGTCCTTCTTGCCACCGCTGTTTTCTTATCTCTGCGAGCCGAAGGGACACACACACAAACATACACACACACACTCACACACACACACACACGAACACACACGCACACACACATACACTCACACACACACACGCACACACACATACACTCTTCACCTCTCGACTCCTACCTATTAGTCGCCCCTTACAAGAGGCAGGGCCTTCTTGCCTCGGCCGTATTCTTATCTCTGCAAGCCAAACGGACACACACACATACTCACACACGCACACACAAACGCACACACGCATACACACATACACTCTTCACCTCTCGTCTCCTACCTATTACTCGCCCCTTACGACAGGCAGGGCCTTCTTGCCTCGGCTGTATTCTTATCTCTGCAGGCCGAACGGACACACATACATACACACACACTCACACACGCACACACACACACACTCACACACACACGCACACACACACACATACACTCTTCACCTTTCGACTCCTACCCATTAGTCGCCTCTTACGACAGGCAGGGCCTTCTTGCCACGGCCGTATTCTTATCTCTGCGAGCCGAACGGACACACACACACACTCACACACGCACACACGCACACACACACATACACTCTTCACCTCTCGACTCCTACCCATTAGTCGTCTCTTACGACAGGCAGGGCCTTCTTGCCACGGCCGTATTCTTATCTCTGCGAGCCGAACGGACACACACACACACTCACACACGCACACACGCACACACGCACATACACTCTTCACCTCTCGACTCCTACCCATTAGTCGTCTCTTACGACAGGCAGGGCCTTCTTGCCACGGCCGTATTCTTATCTCTGCGAGCCGAACGGACACACACACACACTCACACACGCACACACGCACACACACACATACACTCTTCACCTCTCCACTCCTACCCATTAGTCGCCTCTTTCGACAGGCAGGGCCTTTTTGCCACGGCCGTGTTCTTATCTTTGCGAGCCATACAGACACACATACACACTCACACACACACACCTACACCATTCACCTCTCGACTCCTACCTATTACTCGCACCTTACGACAGGCAGGGCCTTCTTGCCTCGGCTGTATTCTTATCTCTGCAGGCCGAACGGACACACATACATACACACACACTCACACACGCACACACACACGCACACACACACACACACACACACATACACTCTTCACCTCTCGACTCCTACCCAGTAGTCGCCACTAACGACAGGCAGGGCCTTCTTGCCCCTGCTGTATTCTTATCTCTGCAAGCTGAACGGACACACACACTCACACACACAAGCACGCACACACGCACACACACACGCGCACACACACACACAATTACACTCTTCACCTCTCGACTTCTACCCATTAGTCGCCTCTTACGACAAGCATGGCCTTCTTGCCACCGCTGTTTTCTTATCTCTGCGAGACGAAGGGACACACACACATACACACACACACTCACACACACACGCGCACAAACGCACGCACACATTCTTCACCTCTCGACTCCTACCCATTAGTCGCCCATTACGACAGGCATGGCCTTCTTGCCACCGCTGTTTTCTTATCTCTTCGAGCCGAAGGGACACACACATACACACATACATACACACACACACACTCACACACGCACGCACACACGCACACACTTACACACGCATACACACACACACATACACTTTTCAGCTCTCGACTCCTACCCATTAGTCACCTCTTACGACAGGCATGGCCTTCTTGAAACCGCCGATTTCTTATCTCTGCGAGCCGAAGGGACACACATACACATACACACACACTCACACACACACGCGCACACGCACGCACACATACACTCTTCACCTCTCGACTCCTAACCATTAGTCGCCCCTTACGACAGGCATGTCCTTCTTGCCACCGCTGTTTTCTTATCTCTGCGAGCCGAAGGGACACACACACAAACATACACACACACACACACTCACACACACACACACACACGAACACACTCGCACACACACATACACTCACACACACACGCACACACACATACACTCTTCACCTCTCGACTCCTACCTATTAGTCGCCCCTTACAAGAGGCAGGGCCTCCTTGCCTCGACCGTATTCTTATCTCTGCAAGCCAAACGGACACACACACATACTCACACACGCACACACACACGCACACACGCATACACACATACACTATTCACCTCTCGTCTCCACCCTATTAGTCGCCCCTTACAAAAGGCAGGGTCTTCTTGTCTTGGCCGTATTCTTATCTCTGCAATCCAAACGGACACACAAACATACACACACTCACACACGCACACACACGCACACACGCACACACGCACACACACATATACACTCTTCACCACTCGACTCCTACCCATTAGTCGCCTCTTACGACAGGCAGGGCCTTCTTGCCACGGCAGTGTTCTTATCTCTGCGAGCCTACTGAACACACACACTCACACACACAAATACACACACACAGTCACACACGCACACACACGCACACACGCAAACACACACATACACCCTTCACCTCTCGACTCCTACCCATTAGTCGCCTCTTACGACAGGCAGGGCCTTCTTGCCACGGCCGTGTTCTTATCTCTGCGAGACGACCGGACACACACACACACACCCACACAAGCACACACAAGCACACACGCACACGCACACACACACACACACATACACTCTTCACCTCTCGACTTCTACCCATTAGTCACCGCTTACGACAGGCAGGGCTTTCTTGGCACGGACGTGTTCTTATCTCTGCGAGCCGACCGGACACACACACACTCACACACGCACACACACACTCACACACGCACGCACACACGCACACACTTACACACGCATACACACACACATACACTTTTCACCTCTCGACTCCTACCCATTAGTCGCCCCTTACGACAGGCATGTCCTTCTTGCCACCGCTGTTTTCTTATCTCTGCGAGCCGAAGGGACACACACACAAACATACACACACACACACTCACACAAACACACACACACGAACACACACGCA
>NW_027311885.1:3205000-3240000 GCF_040954645.1 Diabrotica undecimpunctata
GGACACACACACACTAACACACAAATACACACACACACACTCACACACGCACACACACGCACACTCACACACACATACACTCTTCACCTCTCGACCCTTACCCATTAGTCGCCTATTACGACAGGCAGGGCCTTCTTGCCACGGCCGTGTTCTTATATCTGAGAGCCGACCGGACACACACACACACTCACACACGCACACACACGCTCACACGCACTTACACACATACACTCTTCACCTCTCGACTCCTACGCATTAGTCGCCGCTTACGACAGGCAGGGCCTTCTTGGCACGGACGTGTCCTTATCACTGCGAGCCGACCGGACACACACACTCACACACGCACACACCCACGCACACACGCACACACACATATACACTCTTCACCTCTCGACTCCTACCAATTAGTCGCCACTTACGACAAGCAGGGCATTCTTGCCTCGGCCGTATTCTTATCTCTGCAAGCCGAACGGACACATACACACTCACACACACATGCACACACACAAAAACACTTTTCACCTCTCGACTCCTACCCATTAGTTGCCTCTTACGACAGGCATGGCCTTCTTGCCTCGGCCGTATTCTAATCTCTGCGAGCCGAATGGACACACACATACATACACACACACACTTACACACGCACAAACACACACACACCCACACACGCACACACACACACATACACTCTTCACCTCTCGACTCCTACCAATTAGTTGCCGCTTACGACAGGCAGGGCCTTCTTGGCACGGACGTGTCCTTATCACTGCGAGCCGACCGGACACACACACTCACACACGCACACACCCACGCACACACGCACACACACATATACACTCTTCACCTCTCGACTCCTACCAATTAGTCGCCACTTACGACAGGCAGGGCATTCTTGCCTCGGCCGTATTCTTATCTCTGCAAGCCGAACGGACACACACACACTCACACACACACGCACGCACACACGCACACACACGCAAACACGCACACACACACATACACTCTTCACCTCTCGACTCCTACCTATTAGTCGCCTCTTACGATAGGCAGGGCTTTCTTGCCTCGGTCGTGCTCTTATCTCTGCAAGCCGAACTAACACACACACATACTCACACACGCACACACACGCACACACGCATACACACATACACTCTTCACCTCTCGGCTCCTACTTATTAGTCGCCCCTTACAAGAGGCAAGGCCTTCTTGCCTCGGCCGTATTCTTATCTTTGCAAGCCAAACAGACACACACACACATACACACACACACGCACACACACGCACACACGCACACACACACACATACACTCTTCACCTCTCGACTACTACCCGTTAGTCGCCTCTTAACGACAGGCAGTGCCTTCTTGCCACGGCCGTGTTCTCATCTCTGCGAGCCGACCGGACACACACACACTGACACACACACATACACACACACACTAACACACGCACGCACACACGCACACACACACACACACATACACTCTTCACCTCTCGACTCCTACCCATTATTCTCCTCTTACGACAGGCAGGGACATCTTGCCACGGCCGTGTTCTTATCTCTGCAAGCCAAACGGACACACACACACACACGCACACACACACACACGCACACGCACACGCACACGCACACGCACACACTCTCCACCTCTCGACTCCTATCCATTATTCTCCTCTTACGACAGGCATGGCCTTCTTGCCACCGCTTTTTTCTTATCTCTGCGAGCGAAGGGACACACACACACACACATACACACACACACTCACACACACACACACGCACACACGCACGCATACACGCACACACACATACACTCACACACACACAAACACGCACACACGCACACACACATACATTCTTCACCTCTCTAATCCTACCTATTAGTCGCCCCTTACAAGAGGAAAGGCCTTCTTGCCTCGGCCGTATTCTTATCTCTGCAAGCCAAACAGACACACACACATACTCACACACGCACACACACACGCACACACGCACACACACACATACACTCTTCACCTCTCGACTCCTACCTATTAGTCGCCTCTTACGATAGGCAGGGCCTGCTTGCCTCGGTCGTGTTCTTATTTCTGCAAGCCGAACTAACACACACACATACTCACACACGCACACACACGCACACACGCACACACACACACACTCTCCAGCTCTCGACTCCTACTTATTAGTCGCCCATTACAAGAGGCAGGGCCTTCTTGCCTTGGCCGTATTCTTATCTCTGCAAGCCAAACAGACACACACACATACACAAACACTTACACACGCACACGCACGCACACGCACACGCACACACTCTTCACCTCTCGACTCCTATTCATTAGTCGCCTCTTAAGACAGGCAGGGCCTTCTTGCCACGGACGATTACCTATCTCTGCAAACCGAACGGACACACACACACACACACTTGCACACATACACACATACACACACATACACGCTTCACCTCTCGACTCCTACCCATTAGTCGCTCCTTACAGCAAGCATGGCCTTCTTGCCACGGACGTAGGCTTATCTCTGCGAGCCGAAGGGATACACACACATACACACACACATACACACACATACTCACACACACACGCACACACGCACACACACACACGTATACTCTTCACCTCTTGACTCCTACCTATTGGTCGGCTCTTACGATAGGCAGGGCCTTCTTGCCTTGGTCGTGCTCTTATCTCTGCAAGCCGAATGGACACACACACATATACACACACACTCTCACACGCACACACACGCACATACGCACACACATATACACTCTTTACCACTCGACTCCTAACCTCTAGTCGCCTCCTTACGGCAGGCAGGGCCTTTTTGCCACGGCCGTGTTCTTATCTCTGCGAGCCGACTGGACACACACACTCACACACACAAATACACACACACACTCACACACGCACACACAGGCACACACGCACACTCACACACAAATACACTCTTCACCTCTCGACTCCTACCCATTAGACGCCTCTTACGACAGGCAGGGCCTTCTTGCCACGGCCGTGTATTTATCTCTGCGAGCCGACTGGACACACACACACTCACACACACAAATACACACACACACTCACACACGCACACACACGCACACTCACACACACATACACTCTTCACCTCTCGACTCCTACCCATTAGTCGCCTCTTACGACAGGCAGGGCGTTCTTGCCACGGCCGTGTTCTTATCTTTGAGAGCCGACCGGACACACACACACACTCACACACGCACACACACGCTCAAACGCACTTACACATATACACTCTTCACCTCTCGACTCCTACGCATTAGTCGCCTCTTACGATAGGCAGGGACTTCTTGGCACAGACGTGTCCTTATCACTGCGAGCCGACTGGACACACACACTCACACACGCACACACACACGCACATACGCACACACACATACACTCTTCACCTCTCGACTCCTACCAATTAGTCGCCACTTACAACAAGCAGGGCATTCTTGCCTCGGCCGGATTCTTATCTCTGCAAGCCGAACGGACACATACACACTCACACACACAAGCACGCACACACGCACACACACGCACACACACAAAAACACTTTTCACCTCTCGACTCCTACCCATTAGTTGCCTCTTACGACAGGCATGGCCTTCTTGCCTCGGCCGTATTCTAATCTCTGCGAGCCGAATGGACACACACATACATACACACACACACTTACACACGCACAAACACAAACACACACCCACACACGCACACACACACACAGGGCCTTCTTGCCTCGGCCGTATTCTTATCTCTGCAAGCCGAACGGACACATACACACTCACACACACAAGCACGCACACACGCACACACACGCACACACACAAAAACACTTTTCACCTCTCGACTCCTACCAATTAGTCGCCACTTACGACAGGCAGGGCCTTCTTGCCTCGGCCGTATTCTTATCACTGCAAGCCGAACGGACACATACACACTCACACACACACGCACACACACGCACACACACAAAAACACTTTTCACCTCTCGACTCCTACCAATTAGTCGCCACTTACGACAGGCAGGGCCTTCTTGCCTCGGCCGTATTCTTATCACTGCAAGCCGAACGGACACATACACACTCACACACACACGCACGCACACACGCACACACACAAATACACTCTTCACCTCTCGACTCCTACCAATTAGTCGCCACTTACGACAGGCAGGGCATTCTTGCCACGGACGATTACCTATCTCTGCAAACCGAACGGACACACACACACACACACTTGCACACATACACACATACACACACATACACGCTTCACCTCTCGACTCCTACCCATTAGTCGCTCCTTACAGCAAGCATGGCCTTCTTGCCACGGACGTAGGCTTATCTCTGCGAGCCGAAGGGATACACACACATACACACACACATACACACACATACTCACACACACACGCACACACGCACACACACACACACGTATACTCTTCACCTCTTGACTCCTACCTATTGGTCGGCTCTTACGATAGGCAGGGCCTTCTTGCCTTGGTCGTGCTCTTATCTCTGCAAGCCGAATGGACACACACACATATACACACACACTCTCACACGCACACACACGCACATACGCACACACATATACACTCTTCACCACTCGACTCCTAACCTCTAGTCGCCTCCTTACGGCAGGCAGGGCCTTTTTGCCACGGCCGTGTTCTTATCTCTGCGAGCCGACTGGACACACACACTCACACACACAAATACACACACACACTCACACACGCACACACAGGCACACACGCACACTCACACACAAATACACTCTTCACCTCTCGACTCCTACCCATTAGACGCCTCTTACGATAGGCAGGGCCTGCTTGCCTCGGTCGTGTTCTTATTTCTGCAAGCCGAACTAACACACACACATACTCACACACGCACACACACGCACACACGCACACACACACACACTCTCCAGCTCTCGACTCCTACTTATTAGTCGCCCATTACAAGAGGCAGGGCCTTCTTGCCTTGGCCGTATTCTTATCTCTGCAAGCCAAACAGACACACACACATACACAAACACTTACACACGCACACGCACGCACACGCACACGCACACACTCTTCACCTCTCGACTCCTATTCATTAGTCGCCTCTTAAGACAGGCAGGGCCTTCTTGCCACGGACGATTACCTATCTCTGCAAACCGAACGGACACACACACACACACACTTGCACACATACACACATACACACACATACACGCTTCACCTCTCGACTCCTACCCATTAGTCGCTCCTTACAGCAAGCATGGCCTTCTTGCCACGGACGTAGGCTTATCTCTGCGAGCCGAAGGGATACACACACATACACACACACATACACACACATACTCACACACACACGCACACACGCACACACACACACGTATACTCTTCACCTCTTGACTCCTACCTATTGGTCGGCTCTTACGATAGGCAGGGCCTTCTTGCCTTGGTCGTGCTCTTATCTCTGCAAGCCGAATGGACACACACACATATACACACACACTCTCACACGCACACACACGCACATACGCACACACATATACACTCTTCACCACTCGACTCCTAACCTCTAGTCGCCTCCTTACGGCAGGCAGGGCCTTTTTGCCACGGCCGTGTTCTTATCTCTGCGAGCCGACTGGACACACACACTCACACACACAAATACACACACACACTCACACACGCACACACAGGCACACACGCACACTCACACACAAATACACTCTTCACCTCTCGACTCCTACCCATTAGACGCCTCTTACGACAGGCAGGGCCTTCTTGCCACGGCCGTGTATTTATCTCTGCGAGCCGACTGGACACACACACACTCACACACACAAATACACACACACACTCACACACGCACACACACGCACACTCACACACACATACACTCTTCACCTCTCGACTCCTACCCATTAGTCGCCTCTTACGACAGGCAGGGCGTTCTTGCCACGGCCGTGTTCTTATCTTTGAGAGCCGACCGGACACACACACACACTCACACACGCACACACACGCTCAAACGCACTTACACATATACACTCTTCACCTCTCGACTCCTACGCATTAGTCGCCTCTTACGATAGGCAGGGACTTCTTGGCACAGACGTGTCCTTATCACTGCGAGCCGACTGGACACACACACTCACACACGCACACACACACGCACATACGCACACACACACATACACTCTTCACCTCTCGACTCCTACCAATTAGTCGCCACTTACAACAAGCAGGGCATTCTTGCCTCGGCCGGATTCTTATCTCTGCAAGCCGAACGGACACATACACACTCACACACACAAGCACGCACACACGCACACACACGCACACACACAAAAACACTTTTCACCTCTCGACTCCTACCCATTAGTTGCCTCTTACGACAGGCATGGCCTTCTTGCCTCGGCCGTATTCTAATCTCTGCGAGCCGAATGGACACACACATACATACACACACACACTTACACACGCACAAACACAAACACACACCCACACACGCACACACACACACAGGGCCTTCTTGCCTCGGCCGTATTCTTATCTCTGCAAGCCGAACGGACACATACACACTCACACACACAAGCACGCACACACGCACACACACGCACACACACAAAAACACTTTTCACCTCTCGACTCCTACCAATTAGTCGCCACTTACGACAGGCAGGGCCTTCTTGCCTCGGCCGTATTCTTATCACTGCAAGCCGAACGGACACATACACACTCACACACACACGCACACACACGCACACACACAAAAACACTTTTCACCTCTCGACTCCTACCAATTAGTCGCCACTTACGACAGGCAGGGCCTTCTTGCCTCGGCCGTATTCTTATCACTGCAAGCCGAACGGACACATACACACTCACACACACACGCACGCACACACGCACACACACAAATACACTCTTCACCTCTCGACTCCTACCAATTAGTCGCCACTTACGACAGGCAGGGCATTCTTGCCTTGGCCGTATTCTTATCTCTGCAAGCCGAACGGACACATACACACTCACACACACAAGCACGCACACACGCACACACACGCACACACACAAAAACACTTTTCACCTCTCGACTCCTACCAATTAGTCGCCACTTACGACAGGCAGGGCCTTCTTGCCTCGGCCGTAATCTAATCTCTGCGAGCCGAATGGACACACACATACATACACACACACACACTTACACACGCTCAAACACACACACACACCCCCACACACGCACACACACACATACACTCTTCACCTCTCGACTCCTACCAATTAGTCGCCACTTACGACAGGCAGGGCCTTCTTGCCTTGGCCGTATTTTTATCTCTGCAAGCCGAACGGACACATGCACACTCACACACACAAGCACGCACACACGCACACACACGCACACACACAAAAACACTTTTCACCTCTCGACTCCTACCAATTAGTCGCCACTTACGACAGGCAGGGCCTTCTTGCCTCGGCCGTATTCTTATCTCTGCAAGCCGAACGGACACATACACACTCACACACACACGCACGCACACACGCACACACACAAATACACTCTTCACCTCTCGACTCCTACCCATTAGTCGCCTCGTACGACAGGCATGGCCTTCTTGCCTCTGCCGTATTCTAATCTCTGCGAGCCGAATGGACACACACAAACATACACACACACACTTACACACGCACAAACACACACACACCTACACACGCACACACTCACGTACCCTCTTCACCTCTCGACTCCTACCCATTAGTCGCCTCTTACGATAGGCAGGGCCTTCTTGCCTCGGTCGTGCTCTTATCTCTGCAAGCCGAACTCACACACACACATACTCACACACGCACACACACGCACACATTCATACACACATACACTCTTCACCTCTCGACTCCTACTTATTAGTCGCCCCTTACAAGAGGCAGGGCCTTCTTGCCTCGGTTGTATTCTTATCTCTGCAAGCGGAACGGACACACACACACACACGCACACACAAACACACGCACTCTCACACGCACACACACGCACATACGCACACACATATACACTCTTTACCACTCGACTCCTACCCATTAGTCGCCTCTTACGACAGGCAGGGCCTTCTTGCCACGGCCGTGTTCTTATCTCTGCGAGCCGACTGGACACACACACTCACACACACAAATACACACACACGCACACACACGCACACACGCACACTTACACACAAATACACTCTTCACCTCTCGACTCCTACCCATTAGTCGCCTCTTACGACAGGCAGGGCCTTCTTGCCACGGCCGTGTTCTTATCTCTGCGAGCCGACTGGACACACACACACTCACACACACAAATACACACACACATTCACACACGCACACACACGCACACTCACACACACATACACTCTTCACCTCTCGACTCTTACCCATTAGTCGCCTCTTACGACAGGCAGGGCCTTCTTGCCACGGCCGTGTTCTTATCTCTGAGAGCCGACCGGACATACACACACACTCACACACGCACACACACGCTCACACGCACTTACACATATGCACTCTTCACCTCTCGACTCCTACGCAGTAGTCGCCGCTTACGACAGGCAGGGCCTTCTTGGCACAGACGTGTCCTTATCACTGCGAGCCGACCGGACACACACACTCACACACGCACACACACACGCACACACGCACACACACACATACACTCTTCACCTCTCGACTCCTACCAATTAGTCGCCACTTACGACAGGCAGGGCATTCTTGCCTTGGCCGTATTCTTATCTCTGCAAGCCGAACGGACACATACACACTCACACACACAAGCACGCACACACGCACACACACGCACACACACAAAAACACTTTTCACCTCTCGACTCCTACCAATTAGTCGCCACTTACGACAGGCAGGGCCTTCTTGCCTCGGCCGTATTCTAATCTCTGCGAGCCGAATGGACACACACATACATACACACACACACACTTACACACGCACAAACACACACACACACCCACACACGCACACACACACACATACACTCTTAACCTCTCGACTCCTACCAATTAGTCGCCACTTACGACAGGCAGGGCCTTCTTGCCTTGGCCGTATTTTTATCTCTGCAAGCCGAACGGACACATACACACTCACACACACAAGCACGCACACACGCACACACACGCACACACACAAAAACACTTTTCACCTCTCGACTCCTACCAATTAGTCGCCACTTACGACAGGCAGGGCCTTCTTGCCTCGGCCGTATTCTTATCTCTGCAAGCCGAACACACACATACACACTCACACACACACGCACGCACACACGCACACACACAAATACACTCTTCACCTCTCGACTCCTACCCATTAGTCGCCTCTTACGACAGGCATGGCCTTCTTGCCTCTGCCGTATTCTAATCTCTGCGAGCCGAATGGACACACACAAACATACACACACACACTTACACACGCACAAACACACACACACCCACACACGCACACACTCACGTACCCTCTTCACCTCTCGACTCCTACCCATTAGTCGCCTCTTACGACAGGCAGGGACTTCTTGCCACGGCCGTGTTCTTATCTCTGCAAGCCGAACGGACACACACACACACGTACACACAAACACACGCACACAGGCACACACGCACACACGCACACGTACACGCACACGCACACACTCTCCATCTCTCGACTAATATCCATTAGTCGCCTCTTAAGACAGGCAGGGCCTTCTTGCCTCAGCCGCTATCTTATCTCTGCAAGCCAAACGGACACACACACACACACATACACACACGCATACACGCACACACGTACGCACACACGCACACACACACACATACTCTCTTCACCTCTCGACTCCTACCCATTATTCCCCTCTTACGACAGGCATGGACTTTTCGCCACGGCCGTGTTCTTATCTCTGCAAGCAGAACGGACACACACACACACACGCACACACACACACACACACGCACACGCACACGCACACGCACACACTCTTCACCTCTCGACTCCTACCCATTATTCTCCTCTTACGACAGGCAGGTACTTCTTGCCACGGCCGTGTCTTTATCTCTGCAAGCCGAACGGACACACACATACACACACACACTCACACACACACACACGCACACACGCACGCACACACGCACACACACATACACTCACACACACACACACAAACACGCACATACGCACACACACATACATTCTTCACCTCTCGACTCCTACCTATTAGTCGTCTCTCACGACAGGCAGGGCCTTTTTGCCTCGGCCGTGTTCTTATCTCTGCAAGCCGAACGGACACACACACATACTCACACATGCACACACACACGCACACACGCACCCACACACATACACTCTTCACCTCTCGACTCCTACTCATTATTCCCCTCTTACGACAGGCAGGGACTTTTTGCCACGGCCGTGTTCTTATCTCTGCAAGCCGAACGGACACACACACACACGCCCACTCACACACGCACACACACACACACACGCACACACTCTTTACCTCTCGACTCCTACCCATTATTCTCCTCTTACGACAGGCAGGTACTTCTTGCCACGGCCGTGTTCTTATCTCTGCAAGCCGAACGGACACACACATACACAAACACACTCACACTCACACACGCACACACGCACGCACACACGCACACACACATACACTCACACACACACAAACACGCACATACGCACACACACATACATTCTTCACCTCTCGACTCGTACCTATTAGTCGTCTCTCACGACAGGCAGGGCCTTCTTGCCTCAGCCGTGTTCTTATCTCTGCAAGCCGAAGGGACACACACACATACACACACACTCACAAACACACACACACTCACGCACGCACACACGCACACACACATACACTCACACACACACAAACACGCACACAAACACGCACACACGCACACACACATACATTCATCACCTCTCGACTCCTACCTATTAGTCGCCTCTTACGAATAGGCAGGGCCTTCTTGCCTCGGTCGTGCTCTTATCTATGAAAGCCGAACGGACACACACACATACACACTCTCACACGCACACACACGCACATACGCACACACATATACACTCTTCACCACTCGACTCCTACTTATTAGTCGCCTCTTACGACAGGCATGGCCTTCTTGCCACGGCCGTGTTCTTATCTCTGCAGGCCAACTAGACACACACACTCACACACACAAATACACACACACACTCACACACGCACACACACGCACACACGCACACTCACACACACATACACTCTTCACCTTTCGACTCCTACCCATTAGTCGCCTCTCACGACAGGCAGGGCCTTCTTGCCACGGCCGTGTTCTTATCTCTGCGAGCCGACTGGACACACACACACTCACACACACAAATACACACACACACTTACACACGCACACACCCGCACACTCACACACACATACACTCTTCACCTCTCGACTCCTACCCATTAGCCGCCTCTTACAACAGGCAGGGCCTTCTTGCCACGGCCGTGTTCTTATCTCTGCGAGCCGACCGGACACACACACACTCACACACGCACACACACAAACACACGCACTTACACACATACAATCTTCACCTCTCGACTCCTACGCATTAGTCGCCGCTTACGACAGGCAGGGCCTTCTTGCCTCGGCCGTATTCTTATCTCTGCAAGCCGAACGGACACACGCACACTCACACACACACGCACGCACACACGCACACACACGCACACACGCACACACATACACTCTTCACCTCTCGACTCCTACCAATTAGTCGCCACTTACGACAGGCAGGGCCTTCTTGCCTCGGCCGTATTCTTATCTCTGCAAGCCGAACGGACACACACACACTCACACACACACGCACGCTCACACGCACACACACGCACACACGCACACACACACATACACTCTTCACCTCTCGACTCCTACCTATTAATCGCCTCTTACGATAGGCAGGGCTTTCTTGCCTCGGTCGTGCTCTTATCTCTGCAAGCCGAACTAACACACACACATACTCACACACGCACACACACGCACACACACGCACACACGCATACACACATACACTCTTCACCTCTCGACTCCTACTTATTAGTCGCCCTTTACAAGAGGCAGGGCCTTCTTGCCTTGGCCGTATTCTTATCTCTGCAAGCCAAACAGACACACACACATACACACACACACGCACACACACGCACACACGCACACACACACATACACCCTTCACCTCTCGACTCCTACCTATTAGTCGCCTCTTAACGACAGGCAGTGCCTTTTTGCCACGGCCGTGTTCTCATCTCTGCGAGCCGACCGGACACACACACACACTGACACTCACACACATACCTATTACTCGACTCTCACGACAGGCAGGGCCTTCTTGCCTTGGCTGTGTTCTTATCTCTGCAAGACGAACGGACACACACACATACTCACATACGCACACACGCACACACACATACACTCACACACACACAAACACGCACACACGCACACACACATACATTCTTCACCTCTCGACTCCTACCTATTAGTCGCCTCTTACGACAGGCAGGGCCTTCTTGCCTTGGCCCTGTTCTTATCTCTGCAAGCCGAACGGACACACACACATACTCACACACGCACACACACACGCACACACGCACACACACACATACACTCTTCACCTCTCGACTCCTACCTATTAGCCGCCTCTTACGATAGGCAGGGCCTTCTTGCCTCGGTCGTGTTCTTATTTCTGCAAGCCGAACTAACACACACACATACTCACACACGCACACACGCACGCACACACGCACACACACATACACTCACACACACACAAACACGCACACACGCACACACACATACATTCTTCACCTCTCGACTCCTACCTATTAGTCGCCTCTTACGACAGGCAGGGCCTTCTTGCCTTGGCCGTGTTCTTATCTCTGCAAGCCGAACGGACACACACACATACTCACACACGCAAACACACACGCACACACACATACACTCTTCACCTCTCGACTCCTACTTATTAGTCGCCCATTACAAGAGGCAGGGCCTTCTTGCCTCGGCCGTAATCTTATCTCTGCAAGCCAAACAGAAACACACACATACACACACACTTACACATGCACACACACGCACAAGCACACGCACACACTCTCCACCTCTCGACTCCTATCCATTAGTCGCCTCTTAAGACAGGCAGGGCCTTCTTGCCACGTACGTATACCTATCTCTGCGAGCCGAACGGACACACACACACTTGCACACATACACACACACATGCACGCTTTACCTCTAGACTCCTACCCATTAGTCGCTCCTTACAGCAAGCATGGCCTTCCTGCCACGGACGTATTCTTATCTCTGCGAGCCGAAGGGATACACACACACATACATACACACATACACACACACATACTCACACACGCACGCACACACGAACACACACATACACTCACACACACACAAACACACACACACGCACACACACATACACTCTTCACCTCTCGACTCCTACCTATTAGCCGCCTCTTACGATAGGCAGGGCCTTCTTGCCTCGGTCGTGTTCTTATTTCTGCAAGCCGAACTAACACACACACATACTCACACACGCACACACGCACGCACACACGCACACACACATACACTCACACACACACAAACACGCACATACGCACACACATATACACTCTTCACCACTCGACCCCTACCCATTAGTCGCCTCTTACGACAGGCAGGGCCTTCTTGCCACGGCCGTGTTCTTATCTCTGCGGGCCGACTGGACACACACACTCACACACACAAATACACACACACACTCACACACGCACACACACGCACACACGCACACTCATACACACATACACTCTTCACCTCTCGACTCCTACCCATTAGTCGCCTCTTACGACAGGCAGGGCCTTCTTGCCACGGCCGTGTTCTTATCTCTGCGAGCCGACTGGACACACACACACTCACACACACAAATACACACACACACTCACACACGCACACACCCGCACACTCACACACACACACACATACACTCTTCACCTCTCGACTCCTACCCATTAGCCGCCTCTTACGACAGGCAGGGCCTTCTTGCCACGGCCGTGTTCTTATCTCTGCGAGCCGACCGGACACACACACACTCACACACGCACACACACAAACACACGTACTTACACACATACACTCTTCACCTCTCGACTCCTACGCATTAGTCGCCGCTTACGACAGGCAGGGCCTTTTTGCCTCGGACGTATTCTTATCTCTGCAAGTCGAACAAACACACACACACTCACACACACACGCACGCACACACGCACACACATGCACACACGCACACACACACATACACTCTTCACCTCTCTACTCCTACCAATTAGTCGCCACTTACGACAGGCAGGGCCTTCTTGCCTCGGCCGTATTCTTATCTCTGCAAGTCGAACAAACACACACACACTCACACACACACGCACGCACACACGCACACACATGCACACACGCACACACACACATACACTCTTCACCTCTCGACTCCTACCAATTAGTTGCCACTTACGACAGGCAGGGCCTTCTTGCTTCGGCCGTATTCTTATCTCTGCAAGCCGAACGGACACATACACACTCACACACACACGCACGCACACACGCACACACACGCACACACACACACACACAAATACACTCTTCACCTCTCGACTCCTACCCATTAGTCGCCTCTTACGACAGGCAGGGCCTTCTTGCCACGGCCGTGTTCTTATCTCTGCGGGCCGACTGGACACACACACTCACACACACAAATACACACACACACTCACACACGCACACACACGCACACACGCACACTCATACACACATACACTCTTCACCTCTCGACTCCTACCCATTAGTCGCCTCTTACGACAGGCAGGGCCTTCTTGGCACGGACGTGTCCTTATCACTGCGAGCCGACCGGACACACACACTCACACACGCACACATACACGCACACACGCACACACACACATACATTCTTCACCTCTCGACTCCTACCAATTAGTCGCCACTTACGATAGGCAGGGCCTTCTTGCCTCGGCCGTATTCTTATCTCTGCAAGCCGAACGGACACACACACACTCACACACACACGCACGCATACACGCACACAAACGCACACACGCACACACACACACACATACACTCTTCACCTCTCGACTCCTACCAATTAGTCGCCACTTATGACAGGCAGTGCCTTTTTGCCTCGGCCGTATTCTTATCTCTGCAAGCCAAACGGACACACACACACTTACACACACACGCACGCTCACACGCACACACACACACACGCACACACACACATACACTCTTCACCTCTCGACTCCTACCTATTAGTCGCCTCTTATTATAGGCAGGGCTTTCTTGCCTCGGTCGTGCTCTTATCTCTGCAAGCCGAACTAACACACACACATACTTACACACGCACACACACGCACACACGCATACACACATACACTCTTCACCTCTCGACTCCTACTTATTAGTCGCCCCTTACAAGAGGCAAGGCCTTCTTGCCTCGGCCGTATTCTTATCTCCGCAAGACAAACAGACACACACACATACACACACACACGCACACACACGCACACACGCACACACACACACATACACTCTTCACCTCTCGACTCCTACCCATTAGTCGCCTCTTAACGACAGGCAGTGCCTTCTTGCCACCGCCGTGTTCTCATCTCTGCGAGCCGACCGGACACACACACACACTGACACACACACATACACACACACACACACGCACGCACACACGCACACACACAAATACACTCTTCACCTCTCGACTCCTACCCATTATTCTCCTCTTACGACAGGCAGGGACTTCTTGCAACAGCCGTGTTCTTATCTCTGCAAGCCAAACGGACACACACACACACGCACACACACACACGCACACGCACACGCACACGCACATACTCTCCACCTCTCGACTCCTATCCATTAGTCGCCTCTTACGACAGGCATGGCCTTCTTGCCACCGCTTTTTTCTTATCTCTGTGAGCGAAGGGACACACACACACACACATACACACACACACTCACACACACACACGCACACACGCACGCATACACGCACACACACATACACTCACACACACACAAACACGCACACACGCACACACACATACATTCTTCACCTCTCTAATCCTACCTATTAGTCGCCCCTTACAAGAGGAAAGGCCTTCTTGCCTCGGCCGTATTCTTATCTCTGCAAGCCAAACAGACACACACACATACACACAAACGCACACACACGCACACACGCACACACACACACATACATTTTTCACCTCTCGACTCCTACCTATTAGTCGCCTCTTACGACAGGCAGGGCCTTCTTGCCTTGGCCGTGTTCTTATCTCTGCAAGCCAAACGGACACACACATACTCACACACGCACACACACACGCACACACGCACACACACACATACACTCTTCACCTCTCGACTCCTACCTATTAGTCGCCTCTTACGATAGGCAGGGCCTGCTTGCCTCGGTCGTGTTCTTATTTCTGCAAGACGAACTAACACACACACATACTCACACACGCACACAGACGCACACACGCACACACACATACACTCTCCACCTCTCGACTCCTACTTATTAGTCGCCCATTACAAGAGGCAGGGCCTTCTTGCCTTGGCCGTATTCTTATCTCTGCAAGCCAAACAGACACACACACATACACAAACACTTACACACGCACACGCACGCACACGCACACGCACACACTCTTCACCTCTCGACTCCTATTCATTAGTCGCCTCTTAAGACAGGCAGGGCCTTCTTGCCACGGACGATTACCTATCTCTGCAAACCGAACGGACACACACACACACACACTTGCACACATACACACATACACACACATACACGCTTCACCTCTCGACTCCTACCCATTAGTCGCTCCTTACAGCAAGCATGGCCTTCTTGCCACGGACGTATGCTTATCTCTGCGAGCCGAAGGGATACACACACATACACACACACATACACACACATACTCACACACACACGCACACACGCACACACACACATATACTCTTCACCTCTTGACTCCTACCTATTGGTCGGCTCTTACGATAGGCAGGGCCTTTTTGCCTTGGTCGTGCTCTTATCTATGCAAGCCGAATGGACACACACACATATACACACACACTCTCACACGCACACACACGCACATACGCACACACATATACACTCTTCACCACTCGACTCCTACCCTCTAGTCGCCTCTTACGACAGGCAGGGCCTTCTTGCCACGGCCGTGTTCTTATCTCTGCGAGCCGACTGGACACACACACTCACACACACAAATACACACACACACTCACACACGCACACACACGCACACACGCACACTCACACACAAATACACTCTTCACCTCTCGACTCCTACCCATTAGTCGCCTCTTACGACAGGCAGGGCATTCTTGCCACGGCCGTGTTCTTATCTCTGCGAGCCGACTGGACACACACACACTCACACACACAAATACACACACACACTCACACACGCACACACACGCACACTCACACACACATACACTCTTCACCTCTCGACTCCTACCCATTAGTCGCCTCTTACGACAGGCAGGGCCTTCTTGCCACGGCCGTGTTCTTATCTCTGAGAGCCGACCGGACACAAACACACACTCACACACGCACACACACGCTCAAACGCACTTACACATATACACTCTTCACCTCTCGACTCCTACGCATTAGTCGCCGCTTACGACAGGCAGGGACTTCTTGGCACAGACGTGTCCTTATCACTGCGAGCCGACTGGACACACACACTCACACACGCACACACACACGCACACACGCACACACACACATACACTCTTCACCTCTCGACTCCTACCAATTAGTCGCCACTTACGACAGGCAGGGCCTTCTTGCCTCGGCCGTATTCTTATCTCTGCAAGCCGAACGGACACATACACACTCACACACACAAGCACGCACACACGCACACACACGCACACACACAAAAACACTTTTCACCTCTTGACTCCTACCAATTAGTCGCCACTTACGACAGGCAGGGCCTTCTTGCCTCGGCCGTATTCTTATCACTGCAAGCCGAACGGACACATACGCACTCACACACACACGCACGCACACACGCACACACACAAATACCTTCTTCACCTCTCGACTCCTACCCATTAGTCGCCTCTTACGACAGGCAGGGACTTCTTGCCACGGCCGTGTTCTTATCTCTGCAAGCCAAACGGACACACACACACACACACATACACACACATAGTCACACACGCACAAACACACGCACACACACAAAGACACATACACTCTTCACCTCTCGACTCCTATTCATTAGTCGCCTCTTACGACAGGCAGGGACTTCTTGCCACGGCCGTGTTCTTATCTCTGCGAGCCGAACGGACACACACACACTCACACACACACGCACACACGCACACACGTACGCACACACGCACACACACATACACTCTTCACCTCTCGACTCCTACCCATTATTCCCCTCTTACGACAGGCATGGGCTTTTTGCCACGGCCGTGTTCTTATCTCTGCAAGCCGAACGGACACACACACACACGCACACACACACACGCACACGCTCACGCACACGCACACGCACACACTCTCCACCTCTCGACTAATATCCATTAGTCGCCTCTTAAGACAGGCAGGGCCTTCTTGCCTCGGCCGTATTCTTATCTCTGCAAGCCAAACGGACACACTCACACACATACACACACATAGTCACACACGCACAAACACACGCACACACACAAAGACGCATACACTCTTCACCTCTCGACTCCTATTCATTAGTCGCCTCTTACGACAGGCAGGGACTTCTTGCCACGGCCGTGTTCTTATCTCTGCGAGCCGAACGGACACACACACACTCACACACACACACGCACACACGCACACACGTACGCACACACGAACACACACACATACACTCTTCACCTCTCGACTCCTACCCATTATTCACCTCTTACGACAGGCATGGGCTTTTTGCCACGGCCGTGTTCTTATCTCTGCAAGCCGAACGGACACACACACACACGCACACACACACGCACACGCACACGCACACGCACACACTCTTCACCTCTCGACTCCTACCCATTATTCTCCTCTTACGACAGGCAGGTACTTCTTGCCACGGCCGTGTTCTTATCTCTGCAAGCCGAACGCACACACACATACACACACACACTCACACACACACACGCACACACGCACGCACACACGCACACACACATACACTCACACACACACACAAACACGCACATACGCACACACACATACATTCTTCACCTCTCGACTCCTACCTATTAGTCGTCTCTCACGACAGGCAGGGCCTTCTTGCCTCGGCCGTGTTCTTATCTCTGCATGCCGAACGGACACACACACATACTCACACACGCACACACACACGCACACACGCACCCACACACATACACCCTTCACCTCTCGACTCCTACCCATTATTCCCCTCTTACGACAGGCAGGGACTTCTTGCCACGGCCGTGTTCTTATCTCTGCAAGCCGAACGGACACACACACACACGCACACACAAACACACGCACACAGGCACACACGCACACACGCACACGTACAGGCACACGCACACACTCTCCACCTCTCGACTAATATCCATTAGTCGCCTCTTAAGACAGGCAGGGCCTTCTTGCCTCGGCCGTATTCTTATCTCTGCAAGCCAAACGGACACACACACACACACATACACACACATAGTCACACACGCACAAACACATGCACACACACAAAGACACATACACTCTTCACCTCTCGACTCCTACCTATTAGTCGCCTCTGACGATAGGCAGGGCCTGCTTGCCTCGGTCGTGTTCTTATTTCTGCAAGCCGAACTAACACACACACATACTCACACACGCACACACATACGCACACACGCACACACACACATACACTCTTCACCTCTTGACTCTTACTTATTAGTCATCCATTACAAGCGGCAGGGCCTTCTTGCCTTGGCCGTATTCTTATCTCTACAAGCCAAACAGACACACACACATACACACACACACTTACACACGCACACACACGCACACGCACACACTCTCCACCTCTCGACTCCTATCAATTCGTCGCCTCTTAAGACAGGCAGGGCCTTCTTGCCACGGACGTATACCTATCTCTGTAAACCGAACAAACACACACACACTTGCACACATACACACACACACACACACATACACGCTTCACCTCTCGACTCCTACCCATTAGTGGCTCCTTAGAGCAAGCATGGCCTTCTTGCCACGGACGTATGCTTATCTCTGCGAGCCGAAGGGATACACACACACATACACACACACATACACACACATACTCACACACACGCATACACGCACACACACACATACACTCTTCACCTCTTGACTCCTACCTATTAGTCGGCTCTTACGATAGGCAGGGCCTTCTTGCCTCGGTCGTGCTCTTATCTCTGCAAGCCGAATAGACACACACACACACACATACACACTCTCACACGCACACACACGCACATACGCACACACATATACACTCTTCACCTCTCGACTCCTACTTATTACTCTGCCGTATTCTAATCTCTGCGAGCCGAAGGGACACACACAAACATACACACACACTTACACACGCACAAACACACACACACCCACACATGCACACCCTCACGTACCCTCTTCACCTCTCGACTCCTACCCATTAGTCGCCTCTTACGACAGGCAGGGACTTCTTGCCACGGCCGTGTTCTTATCTCTGCAAGCCGAACGGATACACACACACACGCACACACAAACACACGCACACAGGCACACACGCACACACGCACACACGCACACGCACACATTCTCGACCTCTCGATTCCTATCCATTAGTCGCCTCTTAAAACAGGCAGGGCCTTCTTGCCACAGACGTATACCTATCTCTGCGAGCCGAACAGACACACACACACACACTTGCACACATACACACACACACACATGCACGCCTCACCTCTCGACTCCTACCCATTCGTCGCTTCTTACAGCAAGCATGGCCTTCCTGCCACGGACGTATTCTTATCTCTGCGAGCCGAAGGGATACACACACACACATACATACACACATACACACACACATACTCACACACGCACGCACACACGCACACACACATACACTCACACACACACAAACACGCACACACGCACACACACATACATTCTTCACCTCTCGACTCCTACCTATTAGTCGCCTCTTACGAATAGGCAGGGCCTTCTTGCCTCGGTCGTGCTCTTATCTATGCAAGCCGAACGGACACACACACACATACACATTCTCACACGCACACACACGCACATACGCACACTCACACACACATACACTCTTCACCTCTCGACTCCTACCCATTAGTCGCCTCTCACGACAGGCAGGGCCTTCTTGCCACGGCCGTGTTCTTATCTCTGCGAGCCGACTGGACACACACACATTCACACACACAAATACACACACACACTTACACACGCACACACCCGCACACTCACACACACATACACTCTTCACCACTCGACTCCTACTTATTAGTCGCCTCTTACGACAGGCATGGCCTTCTTGCCACGGCCGTGTTCTTATCTCTGCAGGCCAACTAGACACACACACTCACACACACAAATACACACACACACTCACACACGCACACACACGCACACACACGCACACACGCACACTCACACACACATACACTCTTCACCTCTCGACTCCTACCCATTAGTCGCCTCTCACGATAGGCAGGGCCTTCTTGCCACGGCCGTGTTCTTATCTCTGCGAGCCGACTGGACACACACACACACTCACACACACAAATACACACACACACTTACACACGCACACACCCGCACACTCACACACACATACACTCTTCACCTCTCGACTCCTACCCATTAGCCGCCTCTTACAACAGGCAGGGCCTTCTTGCCACGGCCGTGTTCTTATCTCTGCGAGCCGACCGAACACACACACACTCACACACGCACACACACAAACACACGCACTTACACACATACAATCTTCACCTCTCGACTCCTACGCATTAGTCGCCGCTTACGACAGGCAGGGCCTTCTTGCCTCGGCCGTATTCTTATCTCTGCAAGCCGAACGGACACACACACACTAACACACACACGCACGCACACACGCACACACACGCACACACGCACACACACATACACTCTTTACCTCTCGACTCCTACCAATTAGTCGCCACTTACGACAGGCAGGGCCTTCTTGCCTCGGCCGTATTCTTATCTCTGCAAGCCGAACGGACACACACACACTCACACACACACGCACGCTCACACGCACACACACGCACTCTCCACCTCTCGACTAATATCCATTAGTCGCCTCTTAAGACAGGCAGGGCCTTCTTGCCTCGGCCGTATTCTTATCTCTGCAAGCCAAACGGACACACTCACACACATACACACACATAGTCACACACGCACAAACACACGCACACACACAAAGACGCATACACTCTTCACCTCTCGACTCCTATTCATTAGTCGCCTCTTACGACAGGCAGGGACTTCTTGCCACGGCCGTGTTCTTATCTCTGCGAGCCGAACGGACACACACACACTCACACACACACACGCACACACGCACACACGTACGCACACACGAACACACACACATACACTCTTCACCTCTCGACTCCTACCCATTATTCCCCTCTTACGACAGGCATGGGCTTTTTGCCACGGCCGTGTTCTTATCTCTGCAAGCCGAACGGACACACACACACACGCACAAACACACGCACACGCACACGCACACGCACACGCACACACTCTTCACCTCTCGACTCCTACCCATTATTCTCCTCTTACGACAGGCAGGTACTTCTTGCCACGGCCGTGTTCTTATCTCTGCAAGCCGAACGCACACACACATACACACACACACTCACACACACACACGCACACACGCACGCACACACGCACACACACATACACTCACACACACACACAAACACGCACATACGCACACACACATACATTCTTCACCTCTCGACTCCTACCTATTAGTCGTCTCTCACGACAGGCAGGGCCTTCTTGCCTCGGCCGTGTTCTTATCTCTGCATGCCGAACGGACACACACACATACTCACACACGCACACACACACGCACACACGCACCCACACACATACACCCTTCACCTCTCGACTCCTACCCATTATTCCCCTCTTACGACAGGCAGGGACTTCTTGCCACGGCCGTGTTCTTATCTCTGCAAGCCGAACGGACACACACACACACGCACACACAAACACACGCACACAGGCACACACGCACACACGCACACGTACAGGCACACGCACACACTCTCCACCTCTCGACTAATATCCATTAGTCGCCTCTTAAGACAGGCAGGGCCTTCTTGCCTCGGCCGTATTCTTATCTCTGCAAGCCAAACGGACACACACACACACACACATACACACACATAGTCACACACGCACAAACACATGCACACACACAAAGACACATACACTCTTCACCTCTCGACTCCTACCTATTAGTCGCCTCTGACGATAGGCAGGGCCTGCTTGCCTCGGTCGTGTTCTTATTTCTGCAAGCCGAACTAACACACACACATACTCACACACGCACACACATACGCACACACGCACACACACACATACACTCTTCACCTCTTGACTCTTACTTATTAGTCATCCATTACAAGCGGCAGGGCCTTCTTGCCTTGGCCGTATTCTTATCTCTACAAGCCAAACAGACACACACACATACACACACACACTTACACACGCACACACACGCACACGCACACACTCTCCACCTCTCGACTCCTATCAATTCGTCGCCTCTTAAGACAGGCAGGGCCTTCTTGCCACGGACGTATACCTATCTCTGTAAACCGAACAAACACACACACACTTGCACACATACACACACACACACACACACACACATACACGCTTCACCTCTCGACTCCTACCCATTAGTGGCTCCTTAGAGCAAGCATGGCCTTCTTGCCACGGACGTATGCTTATCTCTGCGAGCCGAAGGGATACACACACACATACACACACACATACACACACATACTCACACACACGCATACACGCACACACACACATACACTCTTCACCTCTTGACTCCTACCTATTAGTCGGCTCTTACGATAGGCAGGGCCTTCTTGCCTCGGTCGTGCTCTTATCTCTGCAAGCCGAATAGACACACACACACACACATACACACTCTCACACGCACACACACGCACATACGCACACACATATACACTCTTCACCTCTCGACTCCTACTTATTACTCTGCCGTATTCTAATCTCTGCGAGCCGAAGGGACACACACAAACATACACACACACTTACACACGCACAAACACACACACACCCACACATGCACACCCTCACGTACCCTCTTCACCTCTCGACTCCTACCCATTAGTCGCCTCTTACGACAGGCAGGGACTTCTTGCCACGGCCGTGTTCTTATCTCTGCAAGCCGAACGGATACACACACACACGCACACACAAACACACGCACACAGGCACACACGCACACACGCACACACGCACACGCACACATTCTCCACCTCTCGATTCCTATCCATTAGTCGCCTCTTAAAACAGGCAGGGCCTTCTTGCCACAGACGTATACCTATCTCTGCGAGCCGAACAGACACACACACACACACTTGCACACATACACACACACACACATGCACGCCTCACCTCTCGACTCCTACCCATTCGTCGCTTCTTACAGCAAGCATGGCCTTCCTGCCACGGACGTATTCTTATCTCTGCGAGCCGAAGGGATACACACACACATACATACACACATACACACACACACATACTCACACACGCACGCACACACGCACACACACATACACTCACACACACACAAACACGCACACACGCACACACACATACATTCTTCACCTCTCGACTCCTACCTATTAGTCGCCTCTTACGAATAGGCAGGGCCTTCTTGCCTCGGTCGTGCTCTTATCTATGCAAGCCGAACGGACACACACACACATACACATTCTCACACGCACACACACGCACATACGCACACTCACACACACATACACTCTTCACCTCTCGACTCCTACCCATTAGTCGCCTCTCACGACAGGCAGGGCCTTCTTGCCACGGCCGTGTTCTTATCTCTGCGAGCCGACTGGACACACACACACTCACACACACAAATACACACACACACTTACACACGCACACACCCGCACACTCACACACACATACACTCTTCACCACTCGACTCCTACTTATTAGTCGCCTCTTACGACAGGCATGGCCTTCTTGCCACGGCCGTGTTCTTATCTCTGCAGGCCAACTAGACACACACACTCACACACACAAATACACACACACACTCACACACGCACACACACGCACACACACGCACACACGCACACTCACACACACATACACTCTTCACCTCTCGACTCCTACCCATTAGTCGCCTCTCACGACAGGCAGGGCCTTCTTGCCACGGCCGTGTTCTTATCTCTGCGAGCCGACTGGACACACACACACTCACACACACAAATACACACACACACTTACACACGCACACACCCGCACACTCACACACACATACACTCTTCACCTCTCGACTCCTACCCATTAGCCGCCTCTTACAACAGGCAGGGCCTTCTTGCCACGGCCGTGTTCTTATCTCTGCGAGCCGACCGAACACACACACACTCACACACGCACACACACAAACACACGCACTTACACACATACAATCTTCACCTCTCGACTCCTACGCATTAGTCGCCGCTTACGACAGGCAGGGCCTTCTTGCCTCGGCCGTATTCTTATCTCTGCAAGCCGAACGGACACACACACACTAACACACACACGCACGCACACACGCACACACACGCACACACGCACACACACATACACTCTTTACCTCTCGACTCCTACCAATTAGTCGCCACTTACGACAGGCAGGGCCTTCTTGCCTCGGCCGTATTCTTATCTCTGCAAGCCGAACGGACACACACACACTCACACACACACGCACGCTCACACGCACACACACGCACACACGCACACACACACATACACTCTTCACCTCTCGACTCCTACCTATTAATCGCCTCTTACGATAGGCAGGGCTTTCTTGCCTCGGTCGTGCTCTTATCTCTGCAAGCCGAACTAACACACACATACTCACACACGCACACACACGCACACACACGCACACACGCATACACACATACACTCTTCACCTCTCGACTCCTACTTATTAGTCGCCCTTTACAAGAGGCAGGGCCTTCTTGCCTTGGCCGTATTCTTATCTCTGCAAGCCAAACAGACACACACACATACACACACACACGCACACACACGCACACACGCACACACACACACATACACCCTTCACCTCTCGACTCCTACCCATTAGTCGCCTCTTAACGACAGGCAGTGCCTTCTTGCCACGGCCGTGTTCTCATCTCTGCGAGCCGACGGGACACACACACACACACTGACACTCACACACATACCTATTACTCGACTCTCACGACAGGCAGGGCCTTCTTACCTCGGCTGTGTTCTTATCTCTGCAAGACGAACGAACACACACACATACTCACACACGCACACACGCACACACACATACACTCACACACACACAAACACGCACACACGCACACACACATAAATTCTTCACCTCTCGACTCCTACCTATTAGTCGCTTCTTACGACAGGCAGGGCCTTCTTGCCTTGGCCGTGTTCTTATCTCTGCAAGCCGAACGGACACACACACATACTCACACACGCACACACACACGCACACACGCACACACACACACACATACACTCTTGACCTCTCGACTCCTACCTATTAGCCGCCTCTTACGATAGGCAGGGCCTTCTTGCCTCGGTCGTGTTCTTATTTCTGCAAGCCGAACTAACACACACACATACTCACACACGCACACACGCACGCACACACGCACACACACATACACTCACACACACACAAACACGCACACACGCACACACACATACATTCTTCACCTCCCGACTCCTACCTATTAGTCGCCTCTTACGACAGGCAGGGCCTTCTTGCCTTGGCCGTGTTCTTATCTCTGCTAGCCGAACGGACACACACACATACTCACACACGCACACACACACGCACACACGCACACACACACATACACTCTTCACCTCTCGACTCCTACTTATTAGTCGCCCATTACAAGAGGCAGGGCCTTCTTGCCTCGGCCGTAATCTTATCTCTGCAAGCCAAACAGAAACACACACATACACACACACTTACACATGCACACACACGCACACGCACACGCACACACTCTCCACCTCTCGACTCCTATCCATTAGTCGCCTCTTAAGACAGGCAGGGCCTTCTTGCCACGTACGTATACCTATCTCTGCGAGCCGAACGGACATACACACACACACACTTGCACACATACACACACATGCACGCTTTACCTCTAGACTCCTACCCATTAGTCGCTCCTTACAGCAAGCATCGCCTTCCTGCCACGGACGTATTCTTATCTCTGCGAGCCGAAGGGATACACACACACACATACATACACACATACACACACACATACTCACACACGCACGCACACACGAACACACACATACACTCACACACACACAAACACACACACACGCACACACACATACACTCTTCACCTCTCGACTCCTACCTATTAGCCGCCTCTTACGATAGGTAGGGCCTTTTTGCCTCGGTCGTGTTCTTATTTCTGCAAGCCGAACTAACACACACACATACTCACACACGCACACACGCACGCACACACGCACACACACATACACTCACACACACACAAATACGCACATACGCACACACATATACACTCTTCACCACTCGACCCCTACCCATTAGTCGCCTCTTACGACAGGCAGGGCCTTCTTGCCACGGCCGTGTTCTTATCTCTGCGGGCCGACTGGACACACACACTCACACACACAAATACACACACACACACACACACACGCACGCACACACGCACACACACGCACACACACACATACACTCTTCACCTCTCGACTCCTACCAATTAGTCGCCACTTACGACAGGCAGTGCCTTCTTGCCTCGGCCGTATTCTTATCTCTGCAAGCCGAACGGACACACACACACTCACACACACACGCACGCACACACGCACACACATGCACACACGCACACACACACATACACTCTTCACCTCTCGACTCCTACCAATTAGTCGCCACTTACGACAGGCAGGGCCTTCTTGCCTCGGCCGTATTCTTATCTCTGCAAGCCGAACGGACACATACACACTCACACACACACGCACGCACACACGCACACACACGCACACACACACACACACAAATACACTCTTCACCTCTCGACTCCTACCCATTAGTCGCCTCTTACGACAGGCAGGGCCTTCTTGCCACGGCCGTGTTCTTATCTCTGCGAGCCGACCGGACACACACACACGCACACACACAAACACACGCACTTACACACATACACTCTTCACCACTCGACTCCTACGCATTAGTCGCCGCTTACGACAGGCAGGGCCTTCTTGGCACGGACGTGTCCTTATCACTGCGAGCCGACCGGACACACACACTCACACACGCACACATACACGCACACACGCACACACACATACATTCTTCACCTCTCGACTCCTACCAATTAGTCGCCACTTATGATAGGCAGGGCCTTCTTGCCTCGGCCGTATTCTTATCTCTGCAAGCCGAACGGACACACACACACTCACACACACACGCACGCACACACGCACACAAACGCACACACGCACACACACACATACACTCTTCACCTCTCGACTCCTACCAATTAATCGCCACTTACGACAGGCAGTGCCTTCTTGCCTCGGCCGTATTCTTATCTCTGCAAGCCGAACGGACACACACACACTCACACACACACGCACGCTCACACGCACACACACACACACGCACACACACACATACACTCTTCACCTCTCGACTCCTGCCTATTAGTCGCCTCTTATGATGGGCAGGGCTTTCTTGCCTCGGTCGTGCTCTTATCTCTGCAAGCCGAACTAACACACACACATACTCACACACGCACACACACGCACACACGCATACACACATACATTCTTCACCTCTCGACTCCTACTTATTAGTCGCCCCTTACAAGAGGCAAGGCCTTCTTGCCTCGGCCGTATTCTTATCTCTGCAAGCCAAACAGACACACACACATACACACACACACGCACACACACGCACACACGCACACACACACACATACACTCTTCACCTCTCGACTACTACCCATTAGTCGCCTCTTAACGACAGGCAGTGCCTTCTTGCCACGGCAGTGTTCTCATCTCTGCGAGCCGACCGGACACACACACACACTGACACACACACACATACACACACACACTTACACACGCACGCACACACGCACACACACACATACACTCTTCACCTCTCGACTCCTACCCATTATTCTCCTCTTACGACAGGCAGGGACTTCTTGCAACAGCCGTGTTCTTATCTCTGCAAGCCAAACGGACACACACACACACGCACACACACATACACGCACACGCACACGCACACGCACACACTCTCCACCTCTCGACTCTTATCAATTAGTCGCCTCTTACGACAGGCATGGCCTTCTTGCCACCGCTTTTTTCTTATCTCTGCGAGCGAAGGGACACACACACACACATACACACACACACTCACACACACACACGCACACACGCACGCATACACGCACACACACATACACTCACACACACACACGCACACGCACACGCACACGCACACGCACACGCACACGCACACGCACACACTCTCCACCTCTCGACTCCTATCCATTAGTCGCCTCTTAAGACAGGCAGGGCCTTCTTGCCACGGACGTACACCTATCTCTGCAAACCGAACGGACACACATACACACACACTTGCACACATACACACACACACACACACATACACGCTTCACCTCTCGACTCCTACCCATTAGTCGCTCCTTACAGCAAGCATGGCCTTCTTGCCACGGACGTATGCTTATCTCTGCGAGCCGAAGGGATACACACACACATACACACACACATACACACACATACTCACACACACGCACACACGCACACACACACATACACTCTTCACCTCTTGACTCCTACCTATTAGTCGGCTCTTACGATAGGCAGGGCCTTCTTGCCACGGCCGTGTTCTTATCTCTGCGAGCCGACTGGACACACACACTCACACACATAAATACACACACACACACACACTCACACACGCACACACACGCACACACGCACACTCACACACAAATACACTCTTCACCTCTCGACTCCTACCCATTAGTCGCCTCTTACGACAGGCAGGGCCTTCTTGCCACGGCCGTGTTCTTATCTCTGCGAGCCGACTGGACACACACACACTCACACACAAATACACACACACACTCACACACGCACACATACACGCACACACGCACACACACACACACATACACTCTTCACCTCTCGACTCCTACCCATTAGTCGCCACTTACGACAGGCAGGGCCTTCTTGTTTCGGCCGTATTCTTATCTCTGCAAGCCGAACGGACACACACACTCACACACACACGCACGCACACACGCACACACACGCAAACACGCACACACACACATACACTCTTCACCTCTCGTCTCCTACCAATTAGTCGCCACTTACGACAGGCAGTGCCTTCTTGCCTCGGCCGTATTCTTATCCCTGCAAGCCGAACGGACACACACACACTCACACACACACGCACGCTCACACGCACACACACGCACACACGCACACACACACATACACTCTTCACCTCTCGACTCCTACCTATTAGTCGCCTCTTACGATAGGCAGGGCTTTCTTGCCTCGGTCGTGCTCTTATCTCTGCAAGCCGAACTAACACACACACATACTCACACACGCACACACACGCACACACGCATACACACATACACTCTTCACCTCTCGACTCCTACTTATTAGTCGCCCCTTACAAGAGGCAAGGCCTTCTTGCCTTGGCCGTATTCTTATCTCTGCAAGCCAAACAGACACACACACACATACACACACACACTTACACACGCACACACACGCACACGCATACGCACACACTCTCCACCTCTCGACTCCTATCCATTAGTCGCCTCTTAAGACAGGCAGGGCCTTCTTGCCACGGACGTATACCTATCTCTGTAAACCGAACGGACACACACACACACACTTGCACACATACACACACACACATACACGCTTCACCTCTCGACTCCTACAAATTAGTGGCTCCTTACAGCAAGCATGGCCTTCTTGCCACGGATGTATGCTTATGTCTGCGAGCCGAAGGGATACACACATACACACACATACTCACACACACGCATACACGCACACACACACATACACTCTTCACCTCTTGACTCCTACCTATTAGTCGGCTCTTACGATAGGCAGGGCCTTCTTGCCTCGGTCGTGCTCTTATCTCTGCAAGCCGAATAGACACACACACACACACACACATACACACACACACTCTCACACGCACACACACGCACATACGCACACACATATACACTCTTCACCACTCGACTCCTACCCATTAGTCGCCTCTTACGACAGGCAGGGCCTTCTTGCCACGGCCGTGTTCTTATCTCTGCGAGCCGACTGGACACACACACTCACACACATAAATACACACACACACACGCACACACGCATTAGTCGCTCCTTACAGCAAGCATGGCCTTCTTGCCACGGACGTATGCTTATCTCTGCGAGCCGAAGGGATACACACACATACACACACACATACACACACATACTCACACACACACGCACACACGCACACACACACATACACTCTTCACCTCTTGACTCCTACCTATTAGTCGGCTCTTACGATAGGCAGGGCCTTCTTGCCTTGGTCGTGCTCTTATCTCTGCAAGCCGAATGGACACACACACACACATACACACACACTCTCACACGCACACACACGCACATACGCACACACATATACACTCTTCACCACTCGACTCCTACTCATTAGTCGCCTCTTACGACAGGCAGGGCCTTCTTGCCACGGCCGTGTTCTTATCTCTGCGAGCCGACTGGACACACACACTCACACACACAAATACACACACACACTCACACACGCACACACACGCACACTCACGCACACATACACTCTTCACCTCTCGACTCCTACCCATTAGTCGCCTCTTACGACAGGCAGGGCCTTCTTGCCACGGCCGTGTTCTTATCTCTGAGAGCCGACCGGACACACACACACACACACTCACACACGCACACACACGCTCACACGCACTTACACATATACACTCTTCACCTCTCGACTCCTACGCATTAGTCGCCGCTTACGACAGGCAGGGCCTTCTTGGCACAGACGTGTCCTTATTACTGCGAGCCGACCGGACACACACACTCACACACGCACACACACACGCACACACGCACACACACACATACACTCTTCACCTCTCGACTCCTACCAATTAGTCGCCACTTACGACAGGCAGGGCATTCTTGCCTCGGCCGTATTCTTATCTCTGCAAGCCGAACGGACACATACACACTCACACACACAAGCACGCACACACGCACACACACGCACACACACAAAAACACTTTTCACCTCTCGACTCCTACCCATTAGTTGCCTCTTACGACAGGCATGGCCTTCTTGCCTCGGCTGTATTCTAATCTCTGCGAGCCGAATGGACACACACATACATACACACACACACACTTGCACACGCACAAACACACACACACACCCACACACGCACACACACACACACACACACACACACATACACTCTTCACCTCTCGACTCCTACCAATTAGTCGCCACTTACGACAGGCAGGGCCTTCTTGCCTCGGCCGTATTCTTATCTCTGCAAGCCGAACGGACACATACATACTTACACACACAAGCACGCACACACGCACACACACGCACACACACAAAAACACTTTTCACCTCTCGACTCCTACCCATTGGTTGCCTCTTACGACAGGCATGGCCCTCTTGCCTCGGCCGTATTTTTATCTCTGCAAGCCGAACGGACACATACAAACTCACACACACAAGCATGCACACACGCACACACACGCACACACACAAAAACACTTTTCACCTCTCGACTCCTACCAATTAGTCGCCACTTACGACAGGCAGGGCCTTCTTGCCTCGGCCGTATTCTTATCTCTGCAAGCCGAACGGACACATACACACTCACACACACACGCACGCACACACGCACACACACAAATACACTCTTCACCTCTCGACTCCTACCCATTAGTCGCCTCTTACGACAGGCATGGCCTTCTTGCCTCTGCCGTATTCTAATCTCTGCGAGCAGAATGGACACACACAAACATACACACACACACTTACACACGCACAAACACACACACACCCACACACGCACACACTCACGTACCCTCTTCACCTCTCGACTCCTACCCATTAGTCGCCTCTTACGACAGGCAGGGACTTTTTGCCACGGCCGTGTTCTTATCTCTGCGAGCCGAACTGACACACACACACTCACACACACACACGCATACACGCACACACGTACGCACACACACACATACACTCTTCACCTCTCGACTCCTACCCATTATTCCCCTCTTACGACAGGCATGGACTTTTTGCCACGGCCGTGTTCTTATCTCTGCAAGCAGAACAGATACACACACACACACACACACACACACACACACGCACACACACACACGCACACGCACACGCACACGCACACACTCTTCACCTCTCGACTCCTACCCATTATTACCTCTTACGACAGGCAGGTACTTCTTGCCACGGCCGTGTTTTTATCTCTGCAAGCCGAACGGACACACACACACTCACACACACTCACACACACACACACGCACACACGTACGCACACACGCACACACACATACACTCACACACACACAAACACGCACATACGCACACACACATACATTCTTCACCTCTCGACTCCTACCTATTAGTCGTCTCTCACGACAGGCAGGGCCTTCTTGCCTCGGCCGTGTTCTTATCTCTGCAAGCCGAACGGACAAACACACATACTAACACACGCACACACACACGCACACACGCACCCAGACACATACACTCTTCACCTCTCGACTCCTACCCATTATCCCTCTATTACGACAGGCAGGGACTTTTTGACACGGCCGTGTTCTTATCTCTGCAAGCCGAACGGACACACACACACACACGCACACACACACACACACGCACATGTACACGCACACGCACACACTCTTCACCTCTCGACTACTACCCATTATTCTCCTCTTACGACAGGCAGGTACTTCTTGCCACGGCCGTGTTCTTATCTCTGCAAGCCGAACGGACACACACTTACACACACACACTCACACACACACACGCACACACGCACGCACACACGCACACACACATACACTCACACACACACAAACACGCACATACGCACACACACATACATTCTTCACCTCTCGACTCCTACCTATTAGTCGTCTCTCACGACAGGCAGGGCCTTCTTGCCTCGGCCGTGTTCTTATCTCTGCAAGCCGAAGGGACACACACACATACACACACACACACTCACAAACACACACACACTCACGCACGCACACACGCACACACACATACACTCACACACACACAAACACGCACACACGCACACACACATACATTCTTCACCTCTCGACTCCTATCAATTAGTCGCCACTTACGA